>NC_079902.1:8500758-8795758 GCF_024868665.1 Triplophysa rosa
GGGGGGCGGTGTGGGGGTTGGCGGGTGGATGGGGGGGATCAGTTTTCTTGAATGCCCCATCCTTATATCTTTCACAATGCCCTTCACAGACATGAATCTTATATAATTTTAGCATTGACCTTGAACAAAATACCCTTTTGATAACCAATATCTTTAGACTTGTTCTGTTTGATCTAATTTACTGATCTCAAAAGCCTATTATATGAGGGTTTTAATTTTATTTTTACCACCATGTAAAGTCTAGACTCATGAATGAAGTCATAAATCCATAGTTTTACAAGCTCCTTTATGTCTCTCTTGATATCTTGTTATACAGTGGTCATTTATTGAACCTTCTTGATCACGGTACATTCCAAGGTCGTGCGTAAATTTTCTCTTACCTGATGATGAGTTTATGGCACTATTTTGTTTCTGAGCCTACATAGGCCCATTACTGTTCACTGTGTATATGTAGACAGTACCTGTCTATTTATTGGGAAATTTCAGTATTGATCTATCCAAAAAGATGGCAACTTGGCAGAATGTCCAGAAGGTCAGCAGGAAAATAACTACACATAGATAGGTAGCATTACCAGCATTACATTGTCCTTAAATTCTCTGCAGATATTTTCTTCTAAAAATATAGTTTTCATGACAAAATATTGACATATGATTTTGATGTAAAAGATATGATTTCTTTAGATCCCCAAAAAATTATTTCATCCTCTGTAGGTTGTTTTTTGTATGTCCGTTTAGTGCCACAAGTGGTGTAGAAATTACAGAATTTACCACAATTTACTTTAACTAGCCAGGGATATAACAGGGTTGCCAAGTCCACTGTTTTGCTTTGTAACTGGGATACGTTTAAACTGTTGTCAACGTGTCATGGGTTGCTTTTAATTCCATTGGTCAATGTTGTGCATCAGCTGTCATTCTTAAGGTAAAGTGAAATTTCTCTGGCAACCCTTATGATACAGTGTAAAGAGGCATCAAAATCACTGATAGGTTTGTCAAAAATCATGTTATATTGAATCATTTTAATAATCCAATAATTTTATGGTCGTTTTTATACCAAGTCGCATGAAATTACTTTCCCGCCTCCAGACTGATAAATGTACAATTTGTAAAATGAGGTGTGTAATGAGATACACTTAAGATTGTTTTGTATTTCCCTAAGAAAAGGTAAGGTGGTCATTTGAATAGTAAATGCTTAAAGGCCCACCTTTTATTTTCATTTGAATACAGATTCACTCACATGTTTCATTTTCAAGCTGCTTGATTCAGCGTGACACATTAAGGCCTATTAAAAAATAATTCATCTCCTGAGTGGCTGGCCTACTCCAAAAACGTTTTTTTTCAGACAGTTTAATCTTTTGATTCCCAGTCACATACTCACCTCTTTGTATTTAGGAGGTATGAAAAAAGCAGGTGGTGTACAGATTTGCTGGGTGAAATATGTTTATGTTTTATCCAGACATCCACACGTTTTATAGGGAACAGATGGCAAATACATGATAAGAGCATCTTGGGTGTTCTCTTTATGGAATTTGTTGCTTGTTGTTCTCTGTATAGTGCAAGCGTGCTGCAGAGAAGACTGAAACCATTCTTTTATGATCTAGAAGCCATATGTTAGTTCCCCTGTTTTCATTTATTGGACGTATCATTTGCAAAACAAAGGATATGATTCAGTTTTAAAAAACGGAAGCTTTAATGCTTTTCACAGTAGATATTTCAGGCATTTATTTAGACGTTTATAGAAGGCCTTTCTTTAGATAGCACTTTGCAGGACTTCTTTTTGGTATCAGGCCTTAGCTGTTGGCCCAGCAGCTTTTCTAGAACACGTTCATCTTCTGAAAAAGTCTACATTTGTAAGGCTCACAAACCAGCTTTCTAAAGAGATCAAAGGATCAGTTCGCAAAAAAAACTTGACAGCGTCAGTCGCGATTGACTGTAACTCGTTCAATGGAAGGTGTGTTTAGTATCTTCTCCATTGTGATTGGGTGTGCTGCTGTCAGTGGACAATGTTCTGAAAAATATAGAAAATATTAGCATTAGCCTATATGTGTGGAGAGAGACAGAGAGAAGAATACATGAGAGGATAAGGGAGGATTATTGAGTTTTGTAATAAAAGTAAATCCTTAAAGGGGTCATATGGTGCGAATACGTGTTTTTCTGTGTCTTTGGTGTGTTATAAGTTGCCCATGCATGTATTAGACACGTAAAATTGCAAAAATTAAAGTGTCAGAATAGTTAATCAGGGGGAATCAGTTTTCTTGAATGCCCCATCCTTATCTTTCAGAATGCCCTTCACAGACATGAATCTTATATCATTTTAGCTACCACACCCCCACAAATCTACGTCAAATACAGCGTTTTTAACCTTAAATCGTGTATTGCATTACATCTAAAACAAATGATAATATTCGTTTTAGCCGTGTCATATGACCCCTTTAAATGTGCAATATACATTTGTAATATTTACTGTTGTTGTCACCATGGTTACAGACAAGCATTACAAGGCATACAGTATGTGACCCTGGACCACAAAACCAGTCTTAAAGCATCACTTCATAGTTTTTCGACCTTAAAGCGGAGGTAACATGCTATGTCATGCATTCTGACTTCTTTACACTGTTAAACGTGCTGGCTTCTCATGCTTAACATGGTCAACTTGTCAAAAAAAGTTTTTTGTTTGCTCACTGCATTTCAGTGATGAATGTTGTATAAACGGTGGATATAATGCTGGATTCGGAGATCGTTTGAAACTAATAGATGGAGCGGTCGCAGCGCTAAAAGATGCCGGACATGAACCGCACGCGGTAAGTCAAACTAAGTCATATTAAATCAAACTTTGATAAAACTAAATACTCTTCGAAGTAGGTACTCAAGATTAATATGAGATGTTACCTGTTACCTCATCTTTAAAAGAATGTCTCTAAAATGATTTCAGTGGTAGAACAACTATTAACTCTTATATCCATTTTTAAAAGTGCCTTGAGTCTAACCTGTAAATACAGTTAATACTAAACTGCCGGTGTGAATAGACTCATAGTCTGCTCAACACATGAAGTCACCGAGGGTCTGGCAATGTGTAAAGAAGAAGGTTAGATTCCCAACAGAAGGTTGAATAAGCCGAGTCTTGGAATGCCTTCTGTCAATGGTAATCTCAGACAACAGAAAGAAATAGTCCACCAGCTCTTCTGTGGCGTTAGCTGAAACAAGTGCGCGTTTGTTTTTGTCAAAAATCACTATAACATTTATGATTCCTGATAATGTGCTGAAAGAGTGTCGTCTTAACAGGTCAATGCCATTACACCTCTCACCTTCAAAACTCCTTTGTCTTTGCCTGAGCAAAAAAAAACTATAATGTACAATTCCTCAAACCCTCACCTGGTCTCTGCCATAAATCTCTGTCTCCATTATAGTTCTGCCAATAGCATGGCCATGCTGGCTGCACACACACTTTATTGTGGGGTTTGATGCATATTTCACTGTGCTGGGGTGTGACAGAATGAGGTTGGAAAATGAGGGAGCAGCTTCGTTATGGTACAGGAGGATCGTTCGCTAGAGCTGCCAAAGTGCCATGAAATAGGGGGAATAGAGTGGCGG
Source organism: Triplophysa rosa (assembly GCF_024868665.1). Lineage (NCBI taxonomy): Eukaryota > Metazoa > Chordata > Actinopteri > Cypriniformes > Nemacheilidae > Triplophysa > Triplophysa rosa. The sequence goes on from NC_079902.1 coordinate 8,504,347, forward strand.
TAAGGAAGAGGAAATGGGAATGAGACAAACCCCATGAACCATCAACATCTCGTTTCGTTCTCGCATTCTGAAGCGGGAAGCCCGTTGCTGTCTCTAATGCCAGCTTTATATTGACAGGGAAACAGTCACTACAACATACAATGACTGCTGCTTTTGTTTTGTTATTCTGACTCGTAGCACTTACTGAATTCAAGGGGTCAGGGGTTAGCTTGTTAGCATGGCCCCGCTGCTTCTTGCTAGCTAATGTCATACCTTTACCATCTGGCTGCAAAAAGGCCTGTTTTTCCATTGGCGGCCATTCAAAAAGTGTAAATTCTGACCAAATACTTTGTTTATTAGAAATAAATAACAACTTTTAATTATTGTACATATTTGCCTGATTATTATTCTTTAAAACATGGACTTGTATTTTTACGTCTGTTGCCGAATAGTCACGATAGTTATAGACGGTTTGTATTTGGTTATAATATAATTTCATATTTAATCAATATTAATATTATTTTATATAATTATTTTATATATAATTATTTTAATTATAGCTCAGTGGTTAGAACATGGCGCTAGCAATGCCAAGGTCATGGGTTCGGGGATTGCACATACTCAGATACAAGCGTCTGCCAAATGCAAAAATGTAGTAAATGTAAATTGTATATTAATTGATGTTCAGTTGATGTTCAACCTTTATGGTTGTCACCCATGAAAACCATAGATTAAAGATGAATTCTTAAAGTTGATGCTGTTTACATCCTGTGCATATAGTGTTGAATAAGCAGTGTAGTAGAACTTGAGGTGTACCATACTGTACATTCACACAGCTGTTTTAAACTGCTGTAATCTCACTAGTGTAGTTACATCACACCACCTGGTGGAGAGCTAAATTATGTTATAAAGATGATCTAGGCGATAGGAGAAATATTCCCCCAATGGACAAAAAAGATTTATCACCTACCCTGAGTCTGACTATAAAGCAAAGTACAATGACAAGAGGACACTTATTTTTGTTGCAAAATACTTTTTTTATTATCAAACAGATTGGTTGATAAAGTGTAAATGACAAGACTAGATTCCCCTTCTTTTGACATTCCAGCTTTGACATGTCACTTTACAGTAAAAAGTTGCCTTTACTGTATTTCGTAAATACGTTATCTCCTTCGGTAAAGAAGCGAAAACGTGACAACAGCTTAGTCCTCTGTCAGCCACCGTAGTGATTCGAAAGGGAGGGGTGGATTGAGCCGATTGTTGCAATTCGCAACCTCACCACTAGATGCCGCTAAAATCTCCACATTACTCTTTTAAATGGTGATATTCTTTCATCTTTTCAGATCAAATACTTTGATGTACTTATATGAAAACATAATGCATCTTTTTCAGATCTCAGACCTATATTTTTTAGTCCAACAAGAAAAAAAATGACTCGATCTGATGTCACACAAGTATGTTGACCAGTGTTGGGAGTAATGCGTTACAAAAGTAATGTATTACAGTAACGTATTACTTTTTGCTGTAACGCAGTAGTGTAAGGCATTACTAATCAATTTTCAGTAATATTTTACTCGGTACATGTTTAAGTAACGCTTGCGTTACAACAAACGTTTCGCCCGCGAGACATTAACAAATCAAAAATCCCGCAAGTAAGTTCTATTTCCTGTTTGTGAATAGACGCGTGACGCATTCATCTCACTCTGGCTGGTGGAACTTTGTATTTTGTATTGTAATGCGGCATGATTTCAGCCTCTGAGCTCGAGGTCCGAGGCTATTGGCCCCGCCCGGTTCGCTGTAAGCCCTAGCGCCGGTGTTGCCAGGGTCGCAGTCTAGAACAACTAAAACATTGACGTGCTTGTACACATTATACATATGCAATGTATTTAATCATGCTTATTTCTTAAGCAAGTTTTTGCATGTCTTACGAAGAGAAAACACGTTTCTCATCCATTTCCGTCCGTGGCCTCGAGCACACATGGGATCTTTTTTAAAGGGACACTCCACCCAAAAATGAAAATTCTGTTATGGATTACTCACCCTCTAGTTGTTCCAAACCTGTATAAATTTCTTTGTTCGGTTGAACACAAATATATTTGGTAGAATGTTAGCAAATGAAAATTATTTGGCATCATTGACTACCATAGCAGAATCTTAACAGTTAAGGAGTGCAGTTCAACCCTGATTATCTTGTGATCATGTCCCAGTGTAAACTGAGCAAAACGGCTGCTATTGATAGTTAAAACTAACAACAAACAAAAGCATTTTTGTTTTTGGTAAAAACGTTCACTATTGGGAATAGACCTGAAGGAGAAAAAAACAATTGTTCAGCGTGATGTATGATTTCTGTCTTGAGGCAATATTTTTAAGGCACTTTTCTAAAACAAATAGATGTCATTTCTTTAAAACAAACTGGATATCTAAACTTTTTTAGCCGCAGGTTTGTGTCTCGATTCTCGATTCTGTGTCTCGATTGACAGGCTGACGTAAAGATTCCTGCTAGTTTCTGAATCATTTATCTTTCCTCTTCCGCATTGCCTGAAGATTTCCAAAAACAGCCCTAATGTTCACACTAATCTTGATTTTCAATAAGAGTGACGCAATGTTATTGTATTGGTTTCTAGTAAACAAGGTTGCAAGGTATTAGTAGTCAAGCTTCATCAAATAGTCATAAACAGGCACTGCCAACATTAGAAACGTTAGTCCATACATCCTCAGCAAAATTTACTGCCAAGACGTCTTCCAGTTGAAATCATTGTGAATTATGATAGGAGGTTAAAATCATAGAATTACGGTGGCATCAGGTTCCAGAACTGTCCGTCTTTATATTGCCTCTAAATGGGCAAAAAACAATTTCCTTTTTACCATCAAATCTGGCTCGGAGTCATAAAGATAAAATGTTGGATAGGGAAGGGTCATCTGAATCAATGGGTTCTTAACTCTGACGCTACGGCATACCTAATGAGAAAAATATATTTTACTGCCCCTTGCCATGAAATGCTGGACTAAGCTTTTTCCAAGGGCAGAATTCAGTCTGACCTATCAACATTCAGTCCAGCAACTGCTATAAATTGCAAGGCTGTGTGTTGGAAAGGACTCGTATTGATCACAAAGAGTGAGTAGGACACTAGAGCGCCACTCTATTTAGATTCTTATTAACCAGAACACACGCACACACCCTCAAGACCCTTTTGTGGATTTGAGGTCATTTATATGCTAGTGTTCTCCTACAAGTTGACAAAATTCCGTTTTGGCAGATTAAATTAGCAGGGGCGGGGTAAAATATGAGACAGGCTGAGCTCATGAATATTAATATGGCATGCATTGACGTTGCTGGGTAATCTTCTTAGACCTTCTAGTTACGTTACCAAATGGATATTCACGAGCAAAACCTTTGCCGTTAATAGATTTCCTATGCAGATGTTTTAGCATTGAGATGCAATAGCAAGGCTGTTTGATGTTTTTTATTACCGTTTAGAAAAGAAATTCAGAGTCTGTATAAAGAGCTCATTTCTGAGATGTCAAAATGTGAAATGTCAACAATCAGGATGCGATTAGAAGAAAAAGTATAAAATCATTTAAGCAATTATAGTTACCATTAGCGTATGCATTCGACAATTTATTATATAAATGCAAGTACATTTTTCTGAAATGATAGTAGTGTGATGTTCTTTCTTTCTGCTTCGGGCATCATTATTTATCGATTAGTAATGATCATTTCTAGCACACAGAATTGTCCAGATAAATGAGGACAAAGAAGAAGAGTTGTTTGATGCGAATATTAAAGTTTTTATGCGAAGAAGTGGTTTGAGTTGCTCTTTGTAAAATTTGAATTGGATGTAATGGTTGTATTAGTTAACCATTATAAATGAATTAACTAACATAAACTAACGACGAACAATAGTTTTTCAGCATGTTGTAATTCTTGTTAATGTTAGTTAATGGCAATACAATTATTCACATTAGTTCATGGTGTATTAATTAATGTTAACAGTTACAGCATTTGATTTTAAGCATGTTTTAGTAAATGCTGAAATTAACATGAACTAAGGTTAATAAATGCTGTAAAAGTATTGTTCATTGTTAGTTAACTGTATGCTAATGCATTAACTATTGTTAACAAATAAAATCTTATTATAAAGTGCTACTGATGTAATCTATCCTATGCAATAATTTGGCATTTAGAGTTGATTTAACACATTAAGAGGCTGTATATTTATTGTGTTCGGTAACATAAATGCTAAAAGATTTCCCACGCAATTTACTAAGCTTCCGATTCGCTGCAGTGCATTTTAGGAATAAAAAAACTGCATCACAATCATGGCCTTATAAAGTAAAAATCCTTTCAGAGAGATGTGGATGAGGGATGCTTTGTGAATGAACTTTTCACGTTCATTGTCTCTATTACATCTGATTTTCTTGAGGGTGAGAATGATGTTTGGTGGGGTGATTAATGGTAAGCTTGCCATCTGCATCTTAATAACACCAGATGGTTGCGATTCACCTCTAGTCAACAATTTAATTAAGTTGTAGTTTAAAGCTCAGATGCTCTGCCAGGCGATGTTATCAGGTATGCGCCTTTACCATGCAAGTTTTTAAGGTGGTGAAAACTTTTTTATTGTTTTGCAGTCATTTCTTTCTTTTGTTTTTCACATCCACAATTTGATTTCCCCCTCACTTACGTACTTTATAAAATAAGCCTATATGTGGGCCCACTTTTTAGTTTGCTCTGCCGAGGGAACACCATAACCTAAAAGTGTTGAATAAGTCAAAGCATGTCACTATGTGCTATAGACCGTTTCATCGGACGCGCGTCTGACCACCAGTTAACTTCTGGTTTCCGATTGGCTGGTGTCTAATAATATAACTATATTTTATTTAATTTATGTTAATGTTAATTTGCATTATTATTTTACTGTAAAATAATTGTATTAAATAAACAATTTGTTGAATGGGTCCTGCAGTTTGGTCGCATTTAAACAAACGTTTGTTTATGTTGCTAAGATGAAACCGTCTATAAAACCCAAAATAAAAGGATTTATTGGCAACACTGAAGATGCTGTCATATGAATATGAAAAAATGCCTTTGGTACTAAGCAATGACAGAGCAACTTACTAGGACATTTATAAAATAATATTTACATTTCTTTCGGAGCTGTCACATTTATTTGAATAGATGATCCTTTACTTCTCTTGTTCTCCAGCTGGTAATAACCGGCTCAAGCATCAGAGCCCACAGACTGTAAGTGTTCTTGTAGAGCAAGCTTTGTGTCTGCATTGCAGAGGCTGTCGGAACCCAGATTGATTTGTAGCTATCGAGACAACAGCGGCCCTTTGCAAAGACCTCTCACGTCAGCGCTCAAACCACACTTTTGAAGTTAGGGAGGAAGAAGGGAAACTCGGCATGATTTAGCTACTTGATGCTTTGCTGCTCCTAAATCTTTTATTGCTGGACACACAAACCGTTATTTGAATTGATGTTGCTGTAAACAGCCTTAATGCATTTTCCTTCGATGCTTGGTAAATAAATATTTTAATTTGTGTGGTTATTTAACTAACAGGCTCTGTGTTTGTTGTCAAGTGACCACCATAAAATGTATTAATTGCAGGGCAGTGCTTGATAAATAATAGAACAAAATGAAAATAAAATACAGAAAAAATTAATGCATTATCTCCTACTGCTAAGAAGCGAAAAAGTGACGACATGTTTGTCGTGTGTCAGTTATCATAGTGCTTAGAAAGGGAGGACGGATGGGTGGAGTAAGCCATGCGTAGCAATTTTCAACCTCACCACTAGATGCCACTTTAATGTCAACATTGCTCCTTTAAAGGAACAGGGTGATGTTTTACTCACCCTCAAGCCGTTCGCGTTACAATACACGCGACAACCAAGCACTGTGAAGCAACAATGTTCTCAATGTTTGAATCTCACTGGTTCTCGGGGTCACAAAACGCACGGCAACCAATTAGATTAAAAAGTGAGTAAAATATAGGCAAATTTTTTGGGGGGGTGAACTATTCCTTTAATTACTCTAAAAATGACTTAATTGATAAGCTCACCCAAACAATTACTTTTCATTTACATCGCAGAGAGCAGTCTGTATATATTTGATGTGTTGACACTAGTAACTAAGTTTAAAAGTGTAAAGATACCTACTCAACTAAAGTAATTTTTTACTTAACTAGAGTAAGCTATTTCACTTTTACCAAAAATAGTTCACATGACTCTCTGTGGTAACATTGCTACAAGTAAAGACTTGTTAGTTATATAACGCTTATTATGACGCTTACTGACAACACGCATGCACAAAAGCTTATTGTGTAGTTATATTTCCAGTATTCTTCATACTGTAGTCAATATGTAATATGTTGCACTTTTTTTTTGCAGCAGAGATTCACAAAAAATAAAACCCCACTATTTTATAAGTTTGACATCTGGCTTCATTCCATTTTCACAAAACGTATGAAAGCCACCAGTTTCAGTGTCTGTGAGTCATTCCCATGCGATTCATCATATCCTGAGCTCTGTTTAGACAGCTCTGTCTGTAGAGCACAGCACGCCACGTTAAGAGTAGTGCTTGTTTCTTCCTGCTTCTTTAGGAAACAGTTGCATCTCCTTCTGTTAGGAGCGGCAGGGGTGACTCCAGAAAATTCTCCATCTTATCTGTTCAGTACCCCCCGCGCTGAACTGCTCTGAGCACAGCAGACATTACACGACCAACTGTAGGCCAGTATGCCGTGAACCCAAACCTGGTGAGACGTAATCCATCCAGACAAGATCTCTGAGTCTGAGACCTGTGTGTTGAGTCCACTCAGTGTGCCTGGGTATTATTAGGCTTTGAGAGATCAGTTGTGAACCCATCAAGGGAAATGGTTTCGCTGTATAATACACGATAACAATGAGATTCTGTAAACTTGTCACAGTAATTGGTCATACTTCAGATAACTGACAAAAAAATTACCGCCCACAACAGGGTCTGGTTCAACATTTCGCAATTTGCACTATACAGATGATGAGTTTAATGGCGTCAGTAGAACCGTTGTGAACATGCAGGTCCAATGTAAAATATTATGTATATGTACAGTAACTCTTTGCTGAGTTAAAAAGTGATGTGTATCTTGATTTTAACTAAGCACAGTGGAGGTTTTTACACTTTTAGATGATCATGTTTTTGATGTAATTGTATAGAATTGATATGTTTGTGATGGATTTTTATATACGATTGTAAGTCTGGTGACGGTGAAAGCAACCAATCTCACATGAATTCGTAACTATTTTAGGAGGTGTCTAATTTGCATTAATTTGTGCATTGTAAATCACACAAAAATGTATAAATTCATACAATTTAGCCACAAAATTAGCGTCGAAGAGGTGTGAATACAGCTGTTTTGGTGACTGACCTTATTGCATATGCATTTGTAGGAGTTTCCTCTTCAGACACAAACTTTATGGGATGAATCACTCAACATGATTTACTAAGGTTTGCGCTCGTCATCGGACTGGTATTTGTGCTTTATTTAACGCCCAAAAAAGAATGTCTTAAACCCTGCAGTAATTTGCACTGCTCTTGGCAGATTGAAATGAGATATTGTGGCGGTTCTTTTTTTTTACAGTTTTTCTCGATTGCTTAAACACATTTCTTGAAATTAAGCCTCCTTTTCTCGAAACTCTAAACACAACTCCATAACTTCTCAGCCAATTCCCTCAACATCCCATTTTCAGGTCAAAATGTGTCACGGCTCTGCCTCATCATGTCATGTCTATTCTTGGCCCGGCCCACCGGACGTGTGGCCGGCCGCTGAGAAGCGATGGGGAGCCCGGTTAGCTCCGTACCGGAGGAGTCGGACGGGGAGTCCCACGATTCCCTTCGTCTCCTGGACCCTGGACTCCGGCCGGTTCATGGCGTATCTCACCGTGCACTCGAAGTCCAGTGGTCTCAGCATCCTAATCTCCGCCCGCGAAAAAAGAATGCAGATCAGTGTTGGGCAAGTTACTCTGAAAAGTTCATTAATTACTAGTTACTAATTACATATTCAATAGTGTCATTAGATTACTATACAAATAACTCTCTCTAAAAAGTATTTATTACTTATAACTTTCTACATCCTACAGTATATAAAACTTGATTAGTTAAGTGATTTAAGGATAGACATGAAACGACTCTTTTAACTCATTCAAACAAACAATAAACAATATAAAACCACATAAAGTAGTATTATTAACTGACCAAAGCATTACAAATGTGAGAATTATACATTAAAGCACAGATTTTAAAGTTGGACTTTGAATTTTGATGTCAATTCCACCATTGGACACACATATATTACACAGTATTTAGATTAATTACATCAGAAGTAACTGTAATTAAATTACAGAAAACAGGAGTAATCCCTTACTTTACTTTTTCAAGGGAAACGTAATTCAATTACAGTAACTAATTATTTAGTAACTAGTCACACCCAACACATGGTGCAGATAAAGCAAAATGCAACAATGAGCTTTAGGAAAATAAATTACACTACTGTAAAGTAATCTTAGATGAAAGTAGATAAGTTCAAAAACCAAAGAACAATATGAACTGGTCATGATACACAATACAGTACATAACCGCATAAATAACATTTAGGCATTTAGCAGACGCCTTTATCTAAGATAAAGGAAACAATACAGCGATTTGTCAACAGGAGGCAATACATACTGTAAATATGGCATCCTCTGCACCTTTGGCCCAATTTTGTAAAAGTATACTGTAGCAGATTTTCTTTACTGTAAGTAGTTGACTCTGAGTTCAGCAGAAATACGGAACATGTAAAAAAGGATACAATTACAAATTTGAAAACTTGACAATCACAAATTTGAGGGTGTACACGTGCTACAGTTTACTGGATACAGAATAGTGACATTTTTCTCATTCATTTTGGTTACTGTGTAATGTAGTTATACTGTATGTTTACAGTAAGTAGTAAAAAGCCCTGTAAATGATTCTAGGATGCAATTTCATAGCATATTCACTTGTGCTCCTATTTATATTTTCCTGAGATTCTGATTGATGTGTCATCAGTTTTGCTACTGAATGTTCACTGATGGATAAATGTGTGTAAATTTGAGTTTACATCATGACACTTCAGTTCATCATATTATGTGGTTGTGTTTTCCGAATGAGAACATGGTTAAACCTTTGGAAAATAAGGATGTTTTTATGAGGGGTTTTGCAGAAATCACTAAAGGAATTGACATGTGGGTGAAAACAAGTGAAATGTGTTAAATGTTTTGAGAACTGAAGGAATGGTCTGGAAAATTGTGCCAACTGTATTTTAGTGTGTTAGCAATCGAGACTGTGATGTGTGCATTGTTAATAAATAAATAAGTACTTTACTTTCATTCATATAAAGAATATTGAGTTAAGGGGATAGTTCAGACAAAAACGAAAACTCTGTCACCATTTATTCATCCTCATGTCATTTCAAACCTGTATGACTTTCTTCTGCAGAACACAAATAAAGATATTTTGAAGATTGTTGGTAACCGAACAACAGCGGCACTCATTTACTTTCACTGGGTTTTGTGTACGCACGATAGAAGTGAATGGGTAGCGCCATTGTTTGGTTACCAACATTCTTCAAAATATTTAAAATATCTTCTTTTGTGTTCTGCAGAAAAAAAGAAAGTCATACAGGTTTAAAATGTCATGAGGATTTTCATTTTTGGGTGAACTATCCCTTTAACTGCTCCTCTCAGACAGCTCACTCATTTCGTATTGTTATCTGAGAGATCATCATAGGAAAACTCAATTTCATTGTTACTGGTGAGCACTATACATCACAACCAGTGTGAAAACATTTGATATGCTGATATCCTATCAAATATGAACAGAGATCCACTTTTGTTTCAGGGACAGAAACTGAATGAAAGTGTAAGTATCTAACAAGCGGATATTATCAGAAGGATTCAGTCTTTTGTGTGTGCGACAGCTCTTATTATTATATCCGAACTGTTCCGCCTTCTCCACTTTGCCTTGTACTGAATTTCCTTTATAAAACGGGCGACATGGGGTTGCTTTGAACTGCAGCATTTAACACTCTTATTCACTTTTAATTATTAATGAACTCTCCAACCAGATGCTCGTCTATTGTGTCTCTGTTTTTATTATGTTTTTAAGATTGTACGCGATTATGCAACAGTTAAGTCACACAGTGTTGTGCACAGGAAGATGCACAGAGGGCGACATGAGGGTGAGTAAATAATGGCAAAATTTGGATTTTTTGGTCAAGTAACCCTTTATTATTTGTTTTGGTTGGAATTACTGGAATAGTTAAACATGTTTAGTAAAAGGGGGCATCCCAAAACTTGTCCATATAGTGTGTGTTGATATGTGAAGTATGTAATATGTGCCATAAGTAACACACATTTGACTCAAATCTCATTATGATTCATTTGTACCAGGTGTTACAGGAAGCAACTTGCTCTATACGCTTGAATGTCAAATGTTGTACACAATGGCACTTCACATTAGAATTCTGGGGCTGTGGCTCAAAACAAGGCAGTCTTAATTACACTGCAGTGAACAGCCAAGGGTAATTAGCCATAGGTGAGGTGAAACATTCGTGTCAATTATGCATGGCTTTTGAAGTTAAAATCTCCAGCTGGTCATGCATACTGTATTCCCCCATGAGCGAGGAGGTGGCTGCTATTTACCCAAACACAAAAACTAGACGGGTTCTCTAAATATTCTCATTGAATCGCGGTGGCAAAAGGTTGCAAAGGATGAATCGACCCCACCGAGCAACAACAAAGTCAACAACGGGCCATTATTAGAATGAGTAATGAATCCAATTAAGATATTAATCTCGTACTTGTGCTACTACGAATTCATAAAATATGTGTCGCTGCATAATTCATAGTGAGTGGTACATCATCGCTCACACTAGCAACAGGAACTTCCTGCGGGGAGATAATTGTCTTGGTGTTTCCTGAGGAGAGGAACAACACATTTCTTCATTAGGTTCAACAACTAACAGGATTAGGTGTAACTTTTTGCTTTTTTTGTTACGCGGGCAAACAGTTGTGCCTGTTTTGAAGCTAAATTGTCATGTAGAACAATTTAGAAAATGATAAAGTGTCATAATCATGATTGAAATGTGTAACTCATTCAAGATTCAAAGCCAAACAGGCGCTATGGATTGTAAGGCAGATGGTTGTTATCGCATATTAAATTGGAACCCAGGGGGTTATTTTGCAATAAGAACTGGATGGCTGTATATATTATCTCAATAATTACACGCAAGGGTGTAACTTCGGTTTAAGAAGTGGGGGGGACACAAAATGGGAGAAAATGTTTTTGATTTGAATCCTATCACAAATTCAAAATACCTATGTTTTGCATTGTTTTTGATTGTTTAAATTGATTAAACCATGAAACCAAAAGGTGTTTTTATTGTGTAGCAAAATCTGAATCTGTGGTCGGAAGGAGACGTCCCTAATCCTATCCAATACCTTAACCTAACAACTACATTACTAACTATTAATAAGCAACAAATTAAGAGTTTATTGAGGAAAAAGTCTTAGTTAATGGTTTGTTAATAGCGGGAATTGCCCCCTATTCTGAAGTGTGACCCTAAAATGCTTAACCACCAGGGAAGCCCATGTTTCTGTCAAGCCTTGTCATAAACACTAACTGCTGTTAATAGAACAAGTCCTTATTAAACGAAAAAAGTAATAAATCACGCGTTACGCGTTTCTTCCCCATAGAAGTCCATTATAAGGAAACATCTTAACCTAGCCTACCGAAACAACGACCACATAAAAACAAATTTCTATTCAATTCTAATCAAAACCACATGATTGAAAACAATCTTTCAGTGATCTATTTTTAGAGTGTGCACGCGACGCGCGCATCGACACAGGCAGACTCTCTGTGTGCTGCTCGGTCCTAGTACTTCTCCGTGGCGATGACGGCGTGTGGTTAAAAAATCATTACAAACAAATTTAAAAGTGAGGGGGGCACAAACAGGATTTTGAAAAGTGAGGAGGACATGTCCCCCCTGTCCCCAGTGGAAATTACGCCACTGATTACACGGCTATTTACCTCATGAGGAAATTATTAGATATTTAACATCATTTAACACAGATTTTATATTAAATAGTAGGCCTATATTAAGCAGACCTTTTGCAAGGAAAAACCTGTTTAGTCTAAAAAGGGAAAGTTTACCCAAAGATGAAAATTCTGTCATGAATTACTCACTCTCAAGTTGTTTCCATTGTGTACAAATGTCTTTGTTCTGTTGAACACAAAGAAAGACATTTGGAAGAATGTTAGCAACTTAGATTTCTGGGGCACCATTGACTACCATAGTAGGGAAAAATATTGTATAATTGTTTTTGTTCTGCTGAACACAAAATGAGATATTTGACGAATGTAGGAAAGCAAGCAGTTCCTGGGCATCTTTGACTACCATTTAAATTTTTCCTACTCTCAATAGTGCCTTTCAGTTGCTAACATTTTTCTAAATATCTTTCTTTGGGTTTAACAGAACAAAGACATTTATACAGATTTAGAACAACTTGAGGTTGTGTAATTCATGACAGAATTTTAATTTTGGGGTAAACTATCCGTTTAAGCCAAGACACGGAGTTCAGACAAGACACGCGGTAATCATTTGTAAATGTGATCTCATATATTACAATAATAACACATTTATATTTAGTTTATGTGTAATAATAAGCTACAACTGTAAAGTTGACTCTTTGTACCCGGGTGACCCTGTGTTATTAGTTTTGAGAGGTTGTTATCAGGGAATAACTGACTTTGGAAAGTTGCAGCTAGCCAGTCATAATCAAGTATTCCAGAATGCTGCATTATAAGAGTTGATAACAAAGTCAGGACAAATGTCAAGGGGAGTTGCATAGTTCATCTTTTCTGCATTAAAGATTAAAAGCAACATCCAAGTTCAGCTGAAATTAAATTAATTTATTTACTAAAGTGGCCGAGACATTGAAGGCATATTATTTGCTACCGAGGATTTTGTTCTGGATCCTTTTTGGGTCCCCAATAAATCAGTTAGTGAGAAACTACAAACAGACTTTCTCTTTCTAAAAAAACATTTTTCTTTCAACAAGTAAAGTAGGCCTTTACTATAAAATAACAGGAGTTTATAAAACGGTTCTGAAACAGTTTGTGTCAGACACATTTGGAATAGGCTTGTTTATAAAAATGTGTTTCTTGCTGTATGTTAAATACATTAATCAGAAGCAAACTGACAAACATCATGAGCACAAGGCAGTAAGTCTGCCCCTTGATGTAAATAATGTGTTAAAAATCGGCCACTGTAATATTACATGCATACATAATGCAGGGAACTCTTTCTGCGACTAAATACTCGTTCATCAGTGTGCAAGACTGGAGGATGTCTTACTGTGCAGGGACAAAACCAACCAATCAGTGGACGGCTGCAGATGACAGGGTTGCCCATCCCATCTGGATGTAGATTTTCAAAGCGTTGTGTGCCATACACGATGACAGTAAAAGGATTGAAAGAAATTCCAGAGGAATGCTAAATGACAAGGATAATAATCCCAAATGCCAGTTTAGGACGATTGCCCTACACTGTAAAAAATGATTTTTTGAGTTTGTAAATAAAGTTAGCATTACTCGAGTATGTTTTACAAGCAAGTTGTATTTTGTCTTTCTACTTTAAAATGTCGCGTTTAATTCAATGTGTTACTTGAGGTTCCTTTGTAATTATTTGTGCTCTAATACATAAGTAAATTTAAATGAAAATGCCAAGTAATATTTACTTGGTGTTTTGTCATTAAATTAAGCGATGTATAAAACTGATGAACGCAAGTACACAGCCATATAATAGATGCGCGTGCCCACTTCGGACATTACAACTGGCGCGAAGAGCCTGAGGAAAGCTTGCGCATTTTTGCTGAAACATTTTTTCAGTGCCTGAGGGGATTAAACTATGGTAAGTCATTAAATGTTTTCTTTTTAATTCATGTAGTAACGTTTGCAGCATAGTGCAGCGTTAATAAACTTTATTTTCGCTGGTTTGTTTGAGTTCGAGTTCTTGTTATTGAGTCTCGGTATTGCTAACATTTCTGGACAACGTTTGCAAACGCGGTTGTTTTTTATTATGCACATGGGTAATAGAATTAACGTGATGCTAAGTTAAGCTATTAATATGTTGACAGTGTTCAGTTTGCTAAACGTAGTGTCAAGTCTCGTATGTCTAACATTACCTAACTTAGACAAATAACCATGTACTGCATATTCATGAAGTTAAATCAAGTTTATGCTCCGTATAACCAATATGATATTGATAAACTTGCAGTAGCCTACTGTGTTAACTTACCCTTAGCTAACTCTGCCTTAGCTAGCTCTGAACTGGCGTTGTTGTTACAGATAGAATGGTGGATCTTGAACTAATTTGCTCTAACGTTTAAAAATTGGTATAAAGTTAGCCTATGTTCAATGCATTAAGGTCAATAAATTCATTTGAATTATTAATGACAAATAATCTAATTGTGGCATTAACATCCATGTTCATCTGTTCCACAGGTATTGGACTCACCATTCTCACCAATAAAACATTTTTAACTGATGCCAGAGGAAATGTGAAGGTGGGTTAATGGATCTGAATTGATTTATTTGATTACCTTTTTTATTTGTTTCTCTGTTTTTTAAATAAGCTGTTAAATATTTGAATTCAAACATTGATTAAAAGTATTTTTGTGAAATACCTGTCAGCGTTTTTGGTCTTCAGATACATTTTACTTAACACATATTAATACTTCATATGATTTCAAGTAATATTTACAAAAAACAAACAAGTAAAGACTACTGAGGAAAAGATAACTAGTACTCTTGTAAAGAATTATTAAGTATATTTAGAAGCATTACTTAAATAAAATTTACAAACAAAGGATGAGTAAAATTTACTTGACCCCGTACTTGGGAATTTCTAGTAAAAACTACTTGGGTTTAGCATTTACTTGGACAGTTCTGATCAATTTACTAACATTTCCTGAGTGAAAAACGTTGCCTAGCTTTTTTCAAGTAAACTTCACTCCAAATTTTTTTCAGTGTAGGCCTAACAGTAAAATATCTACAGTCGTTTGCGCTGTTTCTCTCTGTGAAGGTAGTGGGCATCCATAAATATTTCTTTGATAGGTTCATGTTCAGAGGTCACTGACAAGGTTCTTACACAGAATTGGGTGCAAACATACTTTATGGACTTCACTGATTTCATCCCGAACGTGCCAGTCCCGTCACAAATGAGATCACTTGATTTACCCACTTTCTATAAAAACTGTAGACTGTATATAAAACTTTATAAACTGCATGGGATTATGTGAAATATTGATGATTTACTTTTAAAGCCAAAGTAATTATTTAAGCTTTGAGATTTTAGTGTTTAAAAAGAAGACACGCAGCTGGGTTTATTGATAATTGATTATTTTTCTGTTCAGTGACTCGTACAATAGGAAAATCTGTCAGTGTTATAAAGTTTTTTTTATAGATTTATGGTATTGTTATCGTCGTGCTGGAGATTGGACTCATTCTCATCAGCAATATTTAAACCTGCAGGCCAGTTCTTGTGAAAGAACTCCACAGGGTTATGGGGCAGTTCTTTTCAGTTTATTGTCTTATGTCTTTGGAGAGATTTGTGTCGCAATGCTCTTGTATTTCCTCCAGACTGTTTAATATTTCAGAGACGCATACATGCGTGGCACAAACCTTATTTCATCATATTTTATTTATTTATGGGTATTTCATAAAGTACGGGAACTTATAGTATGTCTATGGGGCTGATTTTTATTAATAAGGTCACATTAAAACCCGTCTTGGATGCATTTTTTCATATCATGGGGATTTATTTTCAATGCTTTTTGAATGACACAAAAAGTCTGAATATATGAAATATTTGTTTGCTGTGTTCACACCAAACACGAACAATCGTGTTCCTCGCTCTTTATTACTTGCGGGAAAAGTTCGTTATTTTCACGTAAGTGATGCGAAAATCACGCAACGGGGAGTGTCTTCACGTGTCCGGACCCATACGCTGCGTCCGAAATCGCATACTGTGACAGTACGTACTGAATATAAGTACCTACCTATCGGCTGTTAAAACAGTGCGTTCTATAAAGTATGAGTGGGTGTAGTATGAATACATTTCGGACATACTGCGTCCGCCATGTTTTATGGTCATGTGACCCATAGGCTCGTTGACCTATGACGTTTTAACAACAACCTATACGTGAGCGTTTATAAAAACATAATTTAGTCACGAGAAATTCATTTATTGGCACTTGCATTAAAAAAGGACGTCCGCCATAAAGTTTTCAGCTATATGTATTTGATTTACTTTTTAAATTTGACCGTTGCTCAGCTCCCGTGGCATCATGGGATAGAGAAGTGTCTATCCGATCCACACTCATGGATCTCGGCGGAAGTAGTAGACCATCAGGGTATTTCTCGCCTACTATTTTTTGCATACTGAGGTTTCGAACATACTATTCATGACTCATACTCATTTTCGCCTACTATATAGTATGGAAGTAGGTGATTTCGGCGAGGCATAGGTGTCAATTGCTTTTTCCCAATTCGCCTACTTATACTATGCCCTTAAAGTATGTACTGTTTTTGCTTTGGAAAAGTATATACATTTTAGTGCTTAGCAAAACTGTATGCACGCACTTGGATACTAACGCGAAACGGAAGTGGCCGTTGTTGCCTAGACTACACTGTGATCCTTAACTGTCACGAACATCAAAATACAGCTCTTCCTTGCTTTTAAGTGTTTATTCATTTATTATTTTGTATGTAATGTTTACTCTATACTTACATTTATTAATTTAGCGAAGCATCTTTTATTTTTTTATAATTTTTTTTATTTTTTATTAATGCAGTGTAGCATCACTAAACTCCGCCCTCTTGAGGTGAGTTGTGGGTGATATCAGCCGTTAAGTGTCCATGGATTCACACTTCGAATTTTCACCGGAAACAGTAGACCATCCGGGTACTTTGAGAATACCCATTTCAGCATACTATGATTTGGGCCATACTAATTCTATTTTCGAATACTATTTAGGACGGATAGTATGCGAATTAGGACGCAGCAAATGATCTGTTCGTGCGAATTTCTCGCTCGAGTTGAAAATGTTCAACTTGCACGGATGACGCGACTGACGTGCGTAGGCGACAATCACGGCTGGCGACGTGAATATCATCTACGCAAGTTGAAAAATTTCAAGAGCGTGCCTATTGGATTGACTTTGTATGTAATTTATTCGTGCAAATCGCTTAATTCGCGTTTGGCGTGAACACAGGCTGCATTAGGAAGACAAAAGAATCTGATCAAATATTGCAAAAAGTTCATAATTTCTGTCACAGAAACAAGAACATTTTTCAAAACAGCACGCTGGTAAGTGTAGTGATAACCATAATCGTTAGGTGATGCGTAGCTGTGTTTTATTGTGAATAAAGCACAGCCATTGACTAATCGGAATGGAGCACTGGAGCACGTTTTATAAAAAAATGGTGAAGTGTGTTGTCTGAGAGTTTCTTCTAAACGTCCACTGTGTCAAAATAACCACAGGTCTTACAAGTCATAAGTAGTATTCATATCCGTAGTAGTGTGCGTTTTAAAAAGTGCATTTACTGTATAAGTGGCAATTATTTAGAAAGGCAGCTGAGGAAAGTAATACAAAGACTTTAAGACTGCTGCAACATTAGCAAGCAGTGCAGACAGCATTGCAGTGCTGCTTACAAATTAAGCACTAAAATAAATCAAATCTATGAGTTTAGTGCATTAGGGCTGAAATTGCATAGCGCTGATAAACCGTGCAGTACAGACTTTTGTTGCAGCACTGGAAAAATAACCTTAGTTTTGAATACAGGAACGGTCCGGCATGTGGGTTGTTGTTTCCTACTCCTTTTTAATAGCCTGCTTTGATTAAGTTCATCTAATATAATGTAATAAAACTGCCCACAGTTTGCCAGGCTTGAATTGCGAGCGCAGCCTATTTGATAGCTTATCTGAGCTCCTTCCGGACACAAAGCTCTCCCGTACTATGATCAGCATGGATGCCCTGAGCACTGTCTGGGGAAAGATGAGATATTGAGGTTGCACGGAAGATGCCTTCAAAAGATGCCTGCAGAAAGCAACTTAATTGCTTGTGAGGAATGTTTGTGTCTGCTTATACGCATCCCCCCCACCCCCTCTAAACAAAGCTCACCGTAGTAGGCATGAAGATTTCCCTGTCCACATCTTAAAAAAATGCTGGGTGTGGCAATTTTTGCATATTACACATAACGATTATAACGGTTATCTTCAAATCTCAGAACCCCGGATAGGGAACCACATTAGACGGAGAGAGAGAATGCATTTTTTCATGCAAAATGCAATCAAATATAATGTGCTGTACTTGTGATGAGAACAGGATGTAATGACTCTCGCAGCTGTAGACCCATCCAGAAAGGCTACGGTTCGGGAGGAGATGATTAGGCAGCTCTCTGACTCCTCAGCGTGTCGCGGGTACGAAAGATTCGGCTGAGTGAGATGTAGCTTAATGTTCCGTGTGCCTCATTTTCACCCGCAGCCGAATGGAATTTTCAAACAGCACAACTATGAGAATGAAGGCGAATCGGGAAAGCACAACCTCTTTTTCATTATGCCATGCAAATTTCCTAACACCGGCAATAACGTTTTCATAACAAAGAATTAGGGATACAGATTCAGCTTTGAAAGCAGCATGCTGGCATCTGTAAGGCCAAACATTTCCAAGTTTATTACAGCGTATTGCAGCGGTTTGTTTCGGAAAGAAAACAAGGATAACATTTTCAATAATTTGAAGGTCACATACTGTATCTTGTGGCTCGTAACGGTTCTTAGATTTGTCTTTATGAAGCATGTACCTCGGATCAATATTAGCTTTTATTGCTGTCTGAGGTCTTATTGTACAGCTTAGCTTTCTTGGTGGGTTTTTACGGCATGGCCCCTGGAACCAGGAATGACAAACATGCTCGGCATACAAAAGCTTTACCTGTGAGCGGCTGGCACCTCAGACTGTCACAGGAGTCCGTTCACAGTTAAAAAACATTTGAGCTTAAGACCACACTGTAAAAAAATCTCACACCCTAAAAAAACGAATAAAGTACTGGCAATAAATTACCAGTACATTTTCCTTTATTTTACTGACATTTCCGTTAATGCTAAAATGTAATTGCAGTGCAAAATGTAAAATACATGTAAAACAACTGTAAAAAATGAATACGGAAAATTCCTTCATATTAATAAAGTAAATTGTGCCCTACTTTCACAGAATGCAGGAGTATACGAGTGCAGTTTCTGTGTCATGCACCTGTGTTTTTGGCTGTTATAGCTCACTCTGTGCCTATATCTGGCTATTCTAATAGTTGCTGGTAGGATTATAAAATAAGCAAATAATATGTTAAGAGTTGTTAACAAAAATGCTATGTTTTGTCTCGTAGTCTTTCGCCTAGCATTCAAGCGGAGCATGACTTAAAATGAGTGGTTGAAAAATAATGTAGGCCTAGTAAAAGTGTGTTTTGTTAAACACATTTTTTAGAAGATGTTTCAGAAAATGTAAGGGGTCACATTGACTTTGTGAATTCATTTACTGTTTTAAACATTTTTACTGCACTGTACCGTAAACGTGTCCTATGGTGTGACTTATGCTGTGTCTGAATTCGCCCCCTATCTCCTATATAGTGCACTATATCAGGTGTCAGCCATTTTGTAGTGTTGAGTAAACAACTCATTCCCTACATTTTTTCACTACTTTTTACCCACAATGCATTCTGATTTTGCACTCATTCATACTGTATTTCCCATGATACATAGCGAATCAACCGTCTGATTAGAATCAGCTGGAGGAGAGTGACCGTTAATGCCACGAATGTACGTTTATACATTTATGTTTGTTCTTGTTGACACTTATTTTCTACTTTTTGAGAATAAACAGATTAAACGAATGTTATATATAGCAGTGTTTTCTTTTTTCTTTTTATTAACATGTAAAAGTGTAAGCTTTATGACCAATGTCCGCGACAGTAATGTCAGACGCTGGATATATTACGTCAGTGTCCGAAATTGTTTACTCATTTTCATTCACTTCTTCCCATTTAGCACATTTACGGACATTTTTAATCACATTTATCATTCGCTATATAGGGAATAGTGAATGAGTGAACAAGTGAGCGAATTCAGACGCAGCTACAGCAAACATTTAGAAAAAAACTCATGAGAGAAAAAAAACTCATGAGAGCATGAAAGAGATTTATCTTCATTGTTAGACACTCATATCGTTACTTATTTAATATATAATTATGAAAAACATTATTTTTACCCTGAACATTTAATCATTTAAGACACTTGTAAAATTATGCCTGGGGTATTTATTAACATGTTAATGCTTTTTAATTTATTTAAAAGTTGTAATATATTGATCCATGCTTGAGACAAAACTAATTATATTCATTTTTATATTGTGTGACAATGACAATGCAATGTCTTGTCAACAACCTATATACAGATTTTTTATTTTGTTAAAATCGCTGGCTATTTTGTAATGTATCTGAATCGACTGACCAAATGTGAAACAGTTATAATAACATTTTATTCTCAATTATCTTAGCAGAAATAATTACAGTGCACAGTATATGCAAATTTATTGTGTGCATTAAAACCTGGGCAAACATTTAGTTTGCATGTAAGTAAAAAAAACAAGTAGAATGAATCCTCTGCAGTGCTTTCAAAACCAAATGATACGATAAAATGAAATATTACGCTGAGCATTAAAGATGGTGATTTGTCAAAGAATGCAATTTGTCACGTCCTTTGATCAAAAATCATAATTTATTTAAGTACTACAGTAATGACTGTAGACGGTCATTGCTTTTCATTTGTCTCGCCACATGACGTTTCTCCCTCAAAGTAGCAGATTATATAACGATGACTGATGGACCCGCCACAATATTACACAATGATAAATAAGCAACTTCTTCATTAACCATTCACAGTGGTCCTGGATTTCAAGACATTAGGGTCCACGCATATTATTTGCATAGCTAATTTGTATTCATTTAAATATTACATGTCAATTAAAGTCAGTGGAGCGTTTGGCACCAGTAGGTTGGGCATTTTCCGGTTTAATTCAGATCTGACGTCAATGGAAGACTCTTCTTCTAGTAGACATTAGAAGATTGCGCTTTTGAGAAAAGAAATCAATCATTGTGTGAGTCCTGGAGCACCAGCAGGGGAAATAACAGAAAAAAAATAGAGCAGCAAGAGGCCGATGAGAGGAGAATAGTGCCACCACTGTCACCTTTAAACAGCTCCTGGAAGCTCTTTTCCAGATTTGATTTGTCTCACTTTCAGCAAAGTCTTGGCCCTGCATTCACAAAGACATTATTTTACACCAGCGCTGCGATTCGTGGCATCTCACACATCCTCACGCTGCTACCGTTATGAATCTCATTACTTTCAACCTATTAGAAAAAGACATGTGAGAAACAGACCATCTAAAAATGTAAATTCTCTCATACTTGTAGACTCGAATGACTTCAGAATGCGAAGACGATCATTTAATAGGTATCCAGTTGGGTGAGAAATACAATGTGCAAAATGGCCCTAATTTTTGTAAATTCAGAGGAATTCATTTAGTATTTTCTCTTTGAGAACAGGGCTGTACAATGCAACATATACAGTATGTGCTATGAAACAATTGGTCTGTGCGGAGTACAAATTTAACATTGTCGCACGCATACGATACAGTTTTGCAGGTATATTAGACAGAGCTGTTTGTTAGTTGTTGTGCTTGTTTGTGTGTGAGGTTAACTGTTCCTTTAGCGCTATTTTACTTGGTTGTTTTAATCTATTTTGCAATTGAAACACATTTTCCGCCTGAATTGAGTCCATATATCTAGAGCCTATGATTTCCGCGATATGAAAAAAGCTGTGATGGAAACTTCTTCTAGAGCTTATTTTACAGGAATTTTACTTTTTGAGAAAAGCTATCGTCAAACACAAACTAGAACTCAAAGATCTTTGCAATGACCCACCTAAATAAAAGTCAGATATACTTGAACACCCAGATGAAAAATGAATATAGTCCACTTTATGGAGTGGGTGAAAACGAGTCATTCAGCGCGAGCATCACGATAGATGGGTAGCAGCTAGCCGTGAGTGTACATCAGTGAAAGTGACCTATTTGTCGGTTAAGGGTGATCCATAACCGAAACGTGACCTCTGACCCTCTGCATTTAACCCATCCAGTGAGAAGTGAACGCACGCACTGCAAGTCATGAACACACTCACGGAGCAGTGGGCAGCTATCACTGCAGCGCCTGGCCCTGAGAATCGAACCGGTGACCTTACGAGTCCGACTCTCTAACCACTAGGCCACATCTGCCCCCCGGTTGTACACTCGTTATTATGAGGCATCATGGGATTGAATGAGTGCACTCAATAATGTCCACTATGAATTCGGACACCACTAAAAATGGATGTCCCCTCAAATAGTGCACTATATTAGGGTATAGGGGGCCATTTAGGACACATCCCAGGAAATTGGGGTGTTAGATTCTGGGTTTTTTGGAGTCGACTCCGATTCTCGACTCCCACTTTTGGAGTCAATGGAATCGACACTTCGACTCCATTTAGGCCTACTGTCATTCAAAACGGGCTCAGGAATATGAATATAAAATAAATGAATGCAACTTCCCAAGTTTGGGAACTTTCGGCTGGCAACCAATCTCCAAAGTCACTAGCAAATACACATGCATTTGTGCAACGAGCACACCATCACAGAGAGTTGTTTTGTGCTGTCAGAGTTACTCCTTTCTGGTCTAAACCGATGTGGTTTTCCAAGCGCACACAGCTAACCGTATCTATAGACTTATGGTAAAGCTAAGACATTTAGGCCCAATCCCAATTCTATTTTCTACCCCTTCGCCTACCCCTCGCCCCTTGAAACAAAGTGGCAAGGGAAAGGGTTACAAATTTTCCGCTAAGAAATGGGACACCACTACTACACTGTTATACGTCATCATACGTCGTTGCTAGCTCCTAACGTTACGTCAGAGGACATGCGCCAATGCACCTGGTATATGACATAAAAATATATTTTCTAATATCGTGCAATCAGTGCTGTCCGCTAGCAAACTTTAGAGATTTTTTTTGCAAGCGTTAAAAGAACATCATCGTAAATACAAACACAAGATTGAATGTAACATACATAAAATGAAAAATTGTCATAAAAATCCTTATTAATGGCAAAAATTACTTACATTTATGGGTCTGCTTGCTCGAGTGAGCAGCCATGTTGGAAATTTCTCTTAGCCCTTTGTTTGAAGTGAGGTCCCGAAAAATCTTCGTTTGAAGGGCTATCTGGCCCTTCCCCTTACCCCTACCCCTCCAGCCAAAAGAGAATTGAGACACCCCTACCCCTTCACGTGAACGCGCCAAACGGAGGGGTAGGGGAAAGTGTAGGGGTAAGGGGTAGAATTGGGATTGGGCCTTAGTTTCGTTTATAATTTTTTATATTGCATCGGTTTTGGAGAGTTACACAAATGAATATGTTTCGTAATTAAAGACACCGCGTTTCATTGTTTTGAATTGAGGCTCCGTAAATGTGCACTAAACAAGCGCAACATTTTTTATTTATTTTCGTTTAAGAATTTATAACACTTCTTTTTAAAAGTAGAGAAGAAGTTGAGCCTACCTTGCGTTCTTTTCTTAATGTAACTCATTGCCTTTCTGTGTTGGGCATTTTACAATAAAAAGTATTTGAAAAGATCAACATGTCATTTTAAAACCAACAATACATATATGCTATAATAATAACCCAGCAACAACAACTTAATATATGATTTGTGACTACCTGGCTGTTGCTGATTTAAACATTTTTTTTAAGCTGGATGAAACGCTTTATAATTGTTTCCACAAACTTGATTTTGATTTGCGTACAGTTATGCGCACACTCACGTTTAAGCTTTCATACAAAGCAATGCCAATCACAAAGACAATTAAACCGATTTGAGTCAATGAAAACATAAAAAATTACATCGAAAAGGAGTCGACGAGATTTGATTCCTGTCTTGGAGTCGAATCCGACTTTAGGGACATTAAGAGTCAAGGAATCGACTCTTTTGGGGTCGACTCCCCATCCAGGAAATGCCATCTTCCTATCTGCGTCTGGCATCTTTCTATCACTGTTTTTCAAGCCTCCTCGGGTATTTTAATGATAACAAAGTATATTTATAATGATGATGTTCGACAGGTGTTGCTTTTTTAAATGCATGTTATAAGCGCCTCAACTGCGCAGTGCTTTCAGATAGAGCAGCATTTCCCACTGATCACAGAGCCACGAACAAGCTGCGCATAAATCATTCTCGAACCCTTTGCGATTTCACAATCACGATAGCCACATCGATTTAATCGCGATTTGAATGGGAATTGCAATTAATCGCGTAGCCCTGCTAGTGGCTAATAATATAACTATTTGTATTTTATTAAATTTATATTAATATTTTATTGCATAATAATTGAATTAAATAAACAATTTGTTGAATTGTATTGTATGATAATTTTATTAAATAAACAATTTGTTGAAAGGGTTGTGTAACTTTGTTGCATTTAAGTTTAGCCAAGTAACGGTTCCTCTACTGGTAACCCAAAATAATACTGGCTAGACATATTTTTAACTTGCTAATGTAATTTTCTTGTTATTTCTTTTGCTTTTTGTCAGAAATAATCAACAGGGACTCGATTATTTGCAGATGTGTACCCGTAATTACATTTGGCCCACAAAAGTGCCGATGCGCAGTAGCGTTCGTTTACGTTGTTGCTTTGAAACCGTCTTTACTGTATACAGTACTTGTACAACTGTTTGGCCTGTACCACGAAACTTTAAACCTCCTTAGCGCCAGTTCTACGTGCAAAAAAGTTAACATACATTCATTTTACAACGAACTACAGGTTAAGCTGAGTAGACATGCAGAACACAATTTTTTGCCTTTTTTTACTATACAGTATATGTGTCTCTACAGGATATGTGTCTGCCTTGCTAATCACAGCATTAACATTATACAGCATGACATTACAATTAGTTGATAGCCTGTTGTTGGACTCATCACTTTTTCTAGGTCCAGGCCGCTTTAATCTATGGCAGAAATCATGCAAAGATAACACGGTACAGCTGTAGTCCCGCTAATAGAAAACACCCAGAGTTGTTAGCTGAGCCGAACTTTCCCGACTCAAAGGCCAAGAAAGAGGAACAGAATAATAGAAGCATATATCACTGTCACCGGCTCACAGCCTCGTGATTGATGAATTCAAGCGCCGCAGATCCTAACTTACACCTCGCTAATGTCCTGATTATGCCCGCTAACCCATGTGACTGAACTCTGCTTCACTTTAGATTATTCAAATACCAACAAGCCTGTTCACAGCCGCCACATAACCAATCAGCTTCCCCAAACATGCCACTAATGAAAGAGCGGGTGAGAATTTACCCAGGCACAGGCGGTTGTGGTATTATCAGTATGCCGTCTTCGCATGCAGGAAATAAAACCTGTCAAATCCATTTACGCACGTGTCAAAACTCTATCATTGCATATGGGTGCGATGCATTAATCCTGGCTTAACACTCCAACCTCGGCAGATGAGACAAATGATTCAAGCGGAGCCTAACATCACCTGATGTCTGTAGGTCGGAAAAAAGCAAGGAAGAAAGCCAATGAATTCACCACTTAAAATAAAGGTGTTGAGACTGAAGCTCAATGTGAATAACCAACCTGATCTCATGGGAAAACGTAACCATTTTACGAGGTGGAGATTTTGCATAAATTCTTAAATAGGAATTTTAAGTAATTTTAAGCAACAATTATGCAATGTCAATGGGGAAAAAGCAGATTATACTAAAACATACACATACGACTGTATCATTCATGCGATTTAACCACCTTGTAAAATAGCAATGGTCTGGCTTTAGATTGTTTTGGAATAAGGCTTTTAGTTTTCCCCGTATCTTCTACAGACTATTGTAGGAATTATAGATTTATTGTATGTATATATTAGTAAATGTACACTCTTTTTAAGGGATAGTTCACCCAAAAAAGAAAATTCTTTATCATTTACTCACTCTCATGTCATTACAGACCTGAATGACTTTCTTTCACCTGTAGAACACAAAAAATATTTTGAAGAACGTTGGTAGCCAAACAAAATTTACCCCCCATTGACTTCTATCGTATGAACACAAAACCAATGAGACATTTCTCAAAATATATTATTTTGTGTTAATATAAAAAAGGAATGATGTACATATTAAAATGACTTGAGGGTGAATAAATGATGACAACATTTTATTTTTGGGTGAACTGTTTCTTTAAAGGGGTCATATAACACGGCTAAAACGAATATTATCGTTTGTTTTAGATGTAATGCAATGCGTATATACGATTTAAGGTTCAAAAACACTGTATTTTCCACATACCGTGCATGTTTGTATCTCCTCTTTGCACCGCCTCTCTGAAACGCACAGATTTTTTACAAAGCTCATCGCTCTGAAAAGCAAGGTGTGCTATGATTGGCCAGTTAACCAGTGCGTAGTGATTGGTCGAATACTGCAAGCGTGTGACGGAAATGTATTTGGAGCATCTAATACATGCATGGGCAACTTATAACAGACCAATGAAACAGAAAACACGTATCCGCGCCATATGACGCCTTTAACATAGTTCAGCCACACCCATTAATACTAACAGGTACATCTAAGCCTGTATCCCAACATTAGTGCCAGGTGTCCCTGTTGTGTCAGAATGGGAATAAATCCCCACAGCCATATTCCAACATCTAGTGGAAACATTGGGTAAATTAAAAACTAAAATAACCACAAATAATCAAAATTGATTTACTACATTTAAGATTTTTGGTGCCTTTTAATCCTAATGACATTAATTCTTTATTAGTATTCCGTACAACTCCATTCAGCTCTTTATGTGTGGGAGGACTTACAATTATGATTAATGACTGCACACTGACATCACTGTTTATATGATAGAGCTGGGAAGAGAGGGAAGGAGAAGAGGAACACAGTGCATTAAAACATAACCTTACACATAAGTCATAAACACTGACCTCCACATGACAGAGAAGTCCTCAGCTCTGTGCTTCAGCCAGCTTGTTAAAATGCAGTCCGTACTCCTCACTTGTTTTGTATTGCCGGATTGGCTGTTACTGGTATTGGGCTGGACCGACTCGGTGCTATTTATGAAACATGTTAAACTGAGATACTGAGAATCATTGTAGCGCCGATCTGAAGCAGCGTGTGAAATTAAAAAGCTTCCTGGGCGTAGAAATAGCTTGAATTGATAAGGCAAGTAAAGGGTTATTGAAGCGTTTTGAGCAAAAATGAAGAAGTCCTGGAGGTAAAAATTATAGTTCATTTAACTCTACCCCACAGATAATGCATTTGCCTAATATAAGCTAATGGCATATTTATGATAATAGAAATTGAGCTGATTGTAGTACATGGAGAATTTTAAGCCATCCAGTATTGAGTTGTGGAGCTGAACGTCTTCTGGTCCAGATGCAGATGTTTTTGTGTTTATTTACAAAAATGCTCAGTATTCAATTCACATTCTCCATTCCATTAGATGGTATAAACACTCATTAAATTCACTGAGCTGTAACTACAGTCAACTCACTTTTAAATTAATTCTCCCTCTGCATAAACATGTTTGCCCTTGACTTATCAGTTGTGCTTGAAATGAATGAGAATAAGCAGCTATCTGATGTATAGGGGTGGAAAGACTAGATTTTCATTTAGGCAGGGCCAATAATGTCCCAGGAGGACTTTCGCCAAATGCTGTCGGAGAAATTGTGTTCAGTGCACGTCAGTGTTCGAATTGTGTCAAGGCTCTTGGGGGGGGTCCCCTAACCAGTCTTCAAAAAAAAAAAAACAGATGGAGCTGCCAGTAAAAGCATCAATCACATGATAGTTTGGATCATTTTAGTAATTTGACCACATTACACGCATACATGTCTTTAACATGTTGATAATCCATTAAAAGAGATCCACATGAGGGAGAAATTAAAAGACATATTTTTTTTGCAGTGACCATGCTATCGATCTTGCTGTAATTTTTTTATTTTGCATTGTAGCCTAGATTTTTTTAAAAAGATTTGTTTTTGACTTTAATTGTACAGCTATTGTTAGAGAGGACAGGAAGCGAAGTGGGTGGGTTCGGGAAAGGACCACGAGACGGGAATCTAACACGGGTCGCCCGATGCGCAACCGCGCCACATGTCGGAGCACTGCCCACAGCTATTTGCTCCGACAGCCTAGATGTATATAATAAGATTTTGCCTTGGTTTGATGTCTTTCTTGCTGAGATTTCACTCATTGTAAAATCTCTTAAACTTATTCATAGCAATATGAATAACAAGTTTTTCAAAATGTATGATAACATTTGCTTACTAATTGAGATTTTCCTGTCCTCTTATTTTCTTTATTTTTTTCTTGTCCTTTGATTCTTGTTCTTTATATTATTGTCATGCGGTGCTGTTCCCTTTTTTGGAACATTAATAAAAATCATTGGAGCCAGTGAGGGAGAGGACACGTCACCTCATGCAGAAGCGTATGAGCGTTTTAACCGTGATTCATCTCCTGATAATATAGATCAAGTATATGAAAATAATCCATATGAACATGAAGGATAAGAAAAACGAATTTCATTCCTTTGGGAAAAAGCCTTCTGGTCAAAGTCGGAGCTCATGTATGCAGAAGGGAGAGCAAAATAATCTCTGGGGAATGCGAAAGTTTTCCGAGGGAAAGAATTCTTGCGGAAACGCAAAAGTTTTGCAAAGGAACGCACTTCTGGGGAGAGCAAACTATTTTCACTCCCTTTCCTATTTTTCCACCACCTGTATGTCCCTGTAGTGGCTCAGTGTCGCATCTGTTTTGACAATGTGAGATAACATCGGACATAAAGAAAGACTTGCATATCAAAGTGATACTAGGCTAACTGTAAAGTTTTAAGATAAACGCTTTCAATTTGAGAGGATCCGCACGCAGCCAGTGTCTTGCTGCGACATCTCTGTACATGTCTTCATTGAACACTGTGTGGCGCACTTGAGCATGCATGGATTTTTCAGATAAAAATGACATTTAGTTTTATGAAATTTGTACAAATAATGGAAAAAAGTGTTTTGTTTTAGCATGATCATTTGACAAAAAAAATAATTTTGTGTTTTTAGTTGTCAAGTTTTAATGGAAAACCAGGGACCCCCCAAGTTCACTATTTTAGACCTTATGAGAGGTCCCTTAAGGCTTATGAGGGGTCCGGGACCGCCCCAGCCCCCCCCCTCAATTCGAACCCTGGTGCACGTGTGTGTGTACATCATGGCGGTCGATATTTATTTGTAGTCCGGAGTGTGTGAAACGTGAACGAGACTTTATGGATAGATGCAAAGCTTGTTTTGTTTTCCAAGTCCAAGCCACATCTGTACCTTGTGTATATGTAAGGTGGTTATTTATTTTATTACGTAACCTCTAAATTAGAAGTAAAAACGAAGCCATTATACTTACGCTTATTTTAATAATAATGTTAAACATTTTTATTTGCATAATAGTATTAATTAAATCATTTCAATGCATTTGACACATTGAATATACAGTATACTGTATAACACACAATATGATGTTTGGGATACAGTGTGCACATTTATTTTAAAGCTAGAGGAGGATGGACTGTGCTGTCTCTGGTTATTTTCCCTTCCAGTCACCTTTGCCTTGCTCACTGGGGGCATTGGGGCATTTTTCTACGAAGATATTTTGATCTCTATTATGAAAAGGCTACAAAAATAAAATTGTCAAAATAAAATTGTCTTACCTTGACCTGACCTGTCCTGTCCTGACCTTGTGAAAGCGAGTTTGGTTAAAAACAATGTGTAGTTTCGACATCTATTTTTAGATCCAGCGTTGCGGTACTGAAGAACTTTGACTCTGATCATGGGTGGCTCAAAGCCAGAATCTCACAGATGGCTCATGGCCATCTCCTCTCACGCCTTATGTTCTT
Organism: Triplophysa rosa; assembly: GCF_024868665.1. Classification (NCBI taxonomy): domain Eukaryota; kingdom Metazoa; phylum Chordata; class Actinopteri; order Cypriniformes; family Nemacheilidae; genus Triplophysa; species Triplophysa rosa. The sequence goes on from NC_079902.1 coordinate 8,534,436, forward strand.
CATGTATGAAGTGTGGATGCTGGCAGGAACACTTACAGAAGAAAATAAAGAATGACTTTGTTTTAATGGCTCTTTCAAACTCAGATCTTCTTAATGAGTGTGTCATTTAAAATCAAGCTGTAATTGCAGCACACTCTAGGATAAATATCAGCAAAGTGCAGGTGACCGAAAAAAGATCCTTCACACGTGTAGCTTTCACTACTGTCCTGTGTTTTTCTGCATGTATAATTCAAAACAAACTGTGGAGAAACTTCACAGCTTTGACAGGAGTGAAATAGTTAGGAGAAGGTATCACTATGCATGGTGATCATAGATTTCGTGAGAGATCACCGGGGCAAATCGCAGGAGAGGGAGAGAAAGAGAGAGAGAGAGAGCTGTGCATTGGCCTGTCACATGAATGAAAAATACTCCGCTCTAAAGAATAGATGGAGTTGTATAGGGACCTCGACTCATCCTTTTCAAACGGCTCCCACTATGAAAGCATATACGTTATGTGGGAGTTAGATGGTGGGAGAAAAACAAAACGGATATAAATAATTTCGCCGTGTGGTGCTACGGACAAGAAAAATGAATAAGGGAGGAAGACGTCGGCATATATATGTCTTATCAGACAGCATCTTATTGCATATTTTCTACCTCTAAATGACTGCGTTTATAAATGGCTGCATTGTGTTGTTTATCTTACGGAAGCTTGAGCTGCTGATAGATGATACTCATATTGGGTCCGCTTCAAAAGCTAGCAAGCTGACTTGTTGTCTACCGCCACCGCATGTAGCTATCTTCTGAGGGAGCATCCTAATTCAAGTAGAATGATGAATAATTGGTTGATTTAGATCACTTGACTTGTCAAAACCGGGAAACTCACAGTTTGATGTTAGCATGTTGCTAAGCTAGCAATGATGTACAAAAAATCAGAAGCCAGTATGTAATGTTTTATGTGGGAAAACTGAAAACTAAAAATTAGAAAGAGTAAAAAGTAAGTAACTGAGGTGCTCCTGTGGCTCATAAGAAAGAGCATTGTGTTAACAGTTCACAGGTTGTATTTTTAATTCATCTCTATCAGATTATTTTTTTGTGTACTGTTTATTAATTTAGATTACTATTGCTTTTTAAACTCGTACCTAAAATAAAAATTCTATCAGCATATTTTCACCCTCATGTTGTTTAAAACGTGTATATGTTTCTTTTGTGGAACACAAACACTCAGATATTTTGAGAAATGGTTTTGTGTCATACAATGGAAGTCAATGTCTAGTTTCATTTGGTTACCAACATTCTTCAAAGCACTTTTGTGTTCTGCAGGAGAAAGAAAGAAAGAAAGACCCCCAGGTTTGGAATAACATGAGGGAGAGTAAATGATGAAAAAAACATTTTTGGGTGGAGTATCCCGTTAAGTCTGAAGATCTGATATATCACATGGTTATGAACACCCTTTAAAGTCCACTTGGATGACATTGATAAGAAATATTTTTTAGCCAATATGTAGCTCCTTTAAATTCTAGGCCATTTTAATTGGCATTTACCTTTTTATCTTTCCGTTTCCGCTCTGTTGCCTCTTGGACACGTTCCATATGCACCAAGGTTGGTGTGCATTCGGTGTGAAAGAGCGAGAGAGATTCACACTCGAGTGAAATAGTAAATGTGACCTGTTATCAGGGAACACAGCAAGACAGAGCAGGGTTCTCATTACTCTCCTGGACAGCGTGATGAGTCTCTTACCAATGTGAGCTGACTTCTTAAATAAAGTCACAGTTTGAGCACAGTCCAGTGTTGGGGAATAACTAAAAGTAGTGACATCGGTAATCTTACTTCATTTTTCACTAGTGTGACAGTAACAAGCTGTTTTCATAACAGTTAAGTTTTTTTTTACAACAAATAGCAGTGTGGTTGGCAAAACATTTTAATAAAGTATCACATTCTTGCAAACTGAGCGAAATGAGCTGATAAATAAATGTTCTATACTATGAATTTCCCTTTTACCCTAATAAAATTGGAAGTTTGTTTTTTACTTGTACATTAGCAGGTTCCTTTTTGTGCCAGATACATTCTGCTGTTTTATTCAATCAAATAGTCTGATGGTTTTTAATCATTTAACAGAAATTGCATTTCAAGATATCATGCAAGCCCCAAAACATGGTAGTAGCATGACTTCATATAGCATCATTTCACAAATTTCTCCTGCTGTCTTAGGAACTTGGTCCCAGGATCCCCCCCGGACTATGGAAACTGTAAATTTGATCATGGAAGGATTATAGGTTTGAGGTGGGATAAAGGAAAAATTGTTTTACAGGAGAATCAGGCAGCTTCTATTTGCTTGGAAACAGGCCCGGTACTAAGCTGACTCGACTAGTTGGGCATATAACTGTATTAAATCAAAGTTCATTGCATGCATCATTTTTACATTTTTCTGTAATTAAATTGAAACAACGTTATTTAATAGATAATACAAATAAGTATTTGGTAAATATATAATAATAATAATTCTTAAATAATAATAATAATAATTGTTAATTATTTTAATTTTCAGATGGATATTTTTGGAGGGTCCCAAGAAAAATCCGGAGGGGAAATGCCCCCCCCAAGACCCGGCCCTTCTTGGAAAGAATCACAGCTCTGGATAATCAGGTTCCTCCCAGATCTATTTTCATTTACAGTAAAGTAATGCCCAACTTTGAAAATGGACATCTTTACCTTTTATTCAAATACACTATTAAAGATGTACTAAAACGTTATGTGTGTTGCATAGTTGTGTTTGGAGTATAAACTGAAGCTCATCTTTGAGAAGAATGTAAGAATGCTTAGCAAAAAAGATTGCATTTTTTGCTATAGTCAAACTACTGCTGTAGTCAAAAATGTAAGAGCATCCAAAAGTATTAATAACTTATTCAGTGCATGCTTATTGCCTGTGAGCCTTTTGTTTTTCCATGTTTTTTTTTGTGTTTTAGAGTAAAGCACACTCTCAACCATTAACCATGGTTAATGTAGTGAACTGTAGTGAAACCATGGTAAAGTTAGCCTTTTTGCCATATATATATTTTTTCAAATAAATACCTTGACCAGTTGTATTTCAACATCTCATGAAACAATTTTGCAAGGTGGGTCATTTATATGAATTTAACCCAGTCATATGCTTTTGCTTTCACTTCAGTGACGTTAGGTTTAGGTGTGGGGCTTTAGGTTGCGTTAATACAACGGTTGTGTTAATACAACACATTTTGTGTTCAACTGAGCACATCTCTGTATTATTTCTGGGACAACACATTTTGTGAAACATGTTGTCCCTTTCATTTAGTTGATTTAGCAAAATCAACAAAAATATGTTAAAATCGCATAATGTTTTAAAAAGCATAACACATACAACTTGTTAATACTGAATCCTTTGTAAGAGTGTACTTTTTAAATAATCATACATTTTTGTATGATCCGTATCGTACAATTAAATTTTCTCTATTTTGTACCATAATCCTTAAATTTAGATGTTTAATTATGATGGGACATTTAAGGCAAATACTGTATAACCCCCCAAACATCACTTTTGTTCATTACTGTATAGCTTGTAGCATATTTGGTTGTTGTTGGTTTATATTCACATTCGATTTGCAAGATTCAGTTCTGTTTATTTATGTGCTGTAAAGTATTGATTATTGATTTTAAATAGTCTGTTTATTTCAGAAACTTTGCACTTGACTACCATTAACCTTTCAATCATTATACATTCAACATGACCTGCATAATATCAGTTCTCCAACAAAAACTTTACATTGACCTATAACATTTTGAAACTTTTGTTCTCTGCAACTCACCGGACACGTTATCACAACTTGCGTCATTATTTGTGCGTACAGCGCTGGAAGCAAACAAGCAGGTTTAATAAAACCTATTTTTCTGTCTCTGCTTCAGTGATCGTATACACATGCACTCGTTCGCAGCGACATGATTCGCCGTGTTCAACACGCTGTACATCAAGCCGCGCAGCTCAAATCACTGTTGATCACAATATCAAAACATTACAGGCATATGTACGCAGATATAACACAGCACATAGCTTATGTTTCGGTGGCTGGTTTAGGGCTGTTTCTCAGCCATGTGTTGCCTGCGGCGGTACTATCTTGTCACAGGGACTGCAATCTGCTCTCCAAGCAGGACATGGAGCACTGATGCAGATTGCAAATGCACCTGTATCTCTCCCTCGGATGGGCAGAGGCGGGTCAGGATTCATGGATTTAACAGTGTCACGTGGGGCAAGCAAAGCAATCTGACCCCTTGAGATCATAAGAAGAATCCTCCGGGTTGCAGTGGCAGAGGGTCTTTGTGTACAAGGGTACTGAAGGTCAAGTTTGGGTATCATCTAGCGCTCAACATGACATCCTCTATTTTCCCCACAGCGTGCGCTATCATTCTGTACGTCTGCATGGATGAAAGATTTGTACATTACAGAATTCCCCAACCGTTGCACATTTGCTTTGACAGTAATTTGAAATATTCAAATGAAACACAAGAAATTAGGACTGTCATCGCAAAGCGTTGTTTAACGTGATTAATTGTGAAAACAAATCATGCAAGAAGTCTATTTCAGACAGACACGAGTGCTGTGGACTGTAGACCAGTGACATATTTACATTTGTGAATTTGGCAGACGCTTTAATCCAGAGGGACTGCATTGAAGTTATACATTTGTTTTCAGTGTGTGTACATTTGTTGTGAGCTATATGAACAAGAATGTTAAATGACATGGAACTGTTGTCAGTACTGTTGTCTTCCAGAATAATGAAATATTTTCAGTTGTACTGTAGGTGTTTCTCTCAGCAAATATTGATTATTGTGATATATGATTAAGCAGACATTGCAATTTAGTTCATTTGTGGACTCGGGGTGTTGAAAGAGGTTGTGGGTATGGGACAAAAGTCAGTTCAGTTTCATGTAGATCTGTTGCTGTGACTTTAGCAGAATAACAGTGATGAACTCCAGCCTGTTTTGTGATTAAGATGAGTGTAGAGCAGGGGTCTTCAACTACTTTTCTTTGAGGGCCAGATTCCAAAAGTATAAATAGGATGCAGGCCAGTTTTTTTTACCATATCATCATTTCTTCTGTTATTTTGTATTTCTGTTATTTATTGCATTTTGTTCCGTTTATACTGTTTTTGTTGCTGTTACTTATAGGTCATATTTATGAAGGTATTTGGTTAAATTAATGAAAGTCAAATTAATAAATGTCAAAAACGCTAATATATTCAGCACAAAATTAATCGCCTTTCAAAGATGTGGCGTCTCAGGACGTGCATTTCTTAAAGGGGTCATATGACACGGCTAAAACAAATATTTTCGTATGTTTTAGATGTAATGCAATGTGTATACACGATTTAAGGTTCAAAAACGCTGTATTTTCCACATACCGTGCATGTTTGTATCTCCTCTTTGCCCCGCCTCTCTGAAACGCGCAGATTTTTTACAAAGCTCATGGCTCTGAAAAGCGAGGTGTGCTATGATTGGCCAGTTAACCAGTGCACAGTGATTGGTCGAATACTGCAAGCGTGTGACGGAAATGTAACGCCTCTTACCATATTTGGAACATCAGGTTCCAAATCAGTTGTACTGACAGGTACGCCCACCTTACTTGCGTATACATTTGGGCGGTCTTAGTCAAATCATACCACGAACTGACGTAGATTTGTGGGGGTGTGGTTACAAGAGGTGTTTCAGGCAGGTCTGGGTGAGCATTCGCTTTTAGATAGAATGCATCTGCTGTTCCGAAATTTTAAAATAGGCAATTTTACGTGTCTAATACATGCATGGGCAACTTATAACACACCAAAGACACATAAAAACACCATATGACTCCTTTAAATAACACCATTCTTAAAGTCTCTCCGCTTATTTGAAATGTTAAGGCGGGCCAGGTAAACATGATTGGCGGGCTGCATTTGGCCTGCGGGCCGCCAGGTGACTAGCCCTGATGTAGAGGATGTGATACTGATTTGTCCTAATTTCTCCAATGCTTGTTTCTTAAAAGATTCCCAAATGATGTCATTTATGATGTCTTCGAGAGTGTCAGAATGTTTTCATCTCACTTTAATGCTCTTTTTTTAGACTCAGACAGTGGCATATTTTCAACAAAACAATGTAATTTCCCTACACCAAGGGCTGCAATCCATCACAGACCTGAGAAAAACAAGTACATTCTGAAACGCGCTGAAGCTCTTTTGTATTGAAGCTATAGAATTTATGTTTGATTTCTGCACTGGCTTTTGCTAATACTTGAAATTAATTTATATTCATTTTCATTCAGCTTGTAATTGGACAACTCTGTGAATTCTCTAAATGAATGTTGCATAGTAACCTGTGACTTATTTACTAACTACTCACATTCCACGATCATTTATCAAATTGTGATGAAATGATGAGAAAAGCATTATATCAGGCACGTTGATAGATTGGATTGTTATGTTGGAGTGATCCTGACCTGTACTAGCTTGCATCCAACTAAATAAACACAATTTATAATATTGCTTGTTCACTTTTTTTGTGTCACTTAGCACAACTTTTTTTTGTGTCACAACTTTGAATATAGATATTGAAAGCCCACCCCGAATGCTGCCCCTAACCTTAAAGTCACAGGGGAAAAGGCAAATCATAATTAAGATCGTATGAATTTAATACGAATTAGGCACCTCATCAAATACGTATGAATTCCTTTAAATTGAATGGAAATTAGATCGAAAGTCGTCATGAGTGACACAAACAAAGGGAAAATGTGTGTCCATGAACACAAATCTATGACTGCCACGTACTGCCGCATTCATGCATCCTACAATCTAATAGTAAAATTGACTTTATTATAGTAAAATTGTAATAATAATAGAATTTGGTTCTCCAGTAAATTAAGTAAAAAAGCAATATAGTTTAAGTGGGTGCCATGATAAGGTCATTGCAAATGAAGACCCAAGACAAATAGCTGACGTACGACGGCCCGTTAGTTTTACTTATATAAAGGTTTTTCATATATTACATCTCACACACTGTTTCTATTATAACAAGCAACAATGTTCACGACCAAATGGAAGACATCCTACAGAATTCCACTGTTTTCCTCTGAGAGATAGCGGTGAAAAGAAAGGAACATGGGGACAGCAGCCAAGTGTGACAGCAGTGTTCACATTTCTCCAGAAGTCTCGGCGGGATGAGGCTCTGAGCTGAATGCTGAGCACCTCTGTGCCGCACTGCCGCTCCACCCCGCCAGGATAATAAAAAGCAACCTGCACGCCGAGGACGACGCAATGGCCTCCACCATGCAGAATTAACTGCGGCCCTTAAACTCCGAGTGAGGCAGAGGTGGATTCACAGCTGTGAGTTCCTCTGTCTTTCTGGGCTGTAATGGTGCTCTTTTCCCACAATGCCTATGAGAAATAATTTGTAAACAATATGACCTTTTCAGTAGTCTAATCCTTCACTTTAGTGCATGGGCTCAGGATAATACAGCAGCCATGTAAAGTGCAAATCCACTGATTTATAGATTACCAAAAGTCTTTATAGTCTAGTTGATCTATGATGAGAATTAGTTGAGCATCATAAATAATGTGTGCATAAAAGGTTTTGTTTACTAATGTATGCATGTATTTGTGAGTAAATCCATGTATAAACATTGTTATGCATCAAATCAATGCAATGAACCAATGCAAAATTACAGTTTCAGTGGCCTTACACACAACATGTTGACCTGAAATGATTGTATGTACATGGTAGGGTATTATATTGTGTCTATGCGATTGAACAACGTGTTTCACTTGTTCCAGACAAAAATGAAATGCGTTACAGCTCAACCATAGCTTATGCATTAAATTGGAACCTGTGGCTAATGCGAAGACAAGGGCCGTCATAAACATCATCTTTTTACAACACTAAAATTGAGAGAATTCACAATAGCGATATTATCATGATATCTGCAGAAATTAAATGAATGACATTTGTTCCTTTTAGGTCAATGAATCATAGTCAAAATAAAGGTGTGGGGAGATAGAGAGTGAGAGAGTGAGTGAGAGTTTGTATGAACCATTGTGGCTCTTAAGGCAAATTCACATAATATCAGTAATCACAGCCATTAATATCACAGATATTGTCAATACTCTCAACTCAACTTTATTTATATAGCGCTTTTACAATTTTCATTGTTACAAAGCAGCTGTACATGAGACATATTGACTATAAGCAAAATAATTAAAGTTGTACCTGCAAAAACAAGAAAAAAAAAAAAATACGTGGGTGTCACGGCGCACAGATACCGCCAATAACCGTGATACCAATAACCACGAGTATCGGTATTTTGTTAGTTCTACACATATCGTGAATATCATCAGCACCCATTTTTAATTTTGCCTTAAGAGTAATTTGAAATACATTTTACTGATAGCATCATTTATTTGTTATAAGTCATTTAAAAAGAAATATCAGGATTTATTTTGGCCACGATAATCGTGTATGAAAATCCAATCATCGTGACAGCCCTGATCGTAGCACCTGTATTGAAGATCAAGTCGCATGCGTGTCCAGCAGCTCTCTATACAAGGTGATTATTGTGATTGTTTTTAACAACAAAAGTTATGGTACAGTTGATGTCAGGTTTAATTGTTGGCCGTACGTATGCTATTTAATTGTGATTATCAGCGATTTAAAAAAGATAGATAGGACTGTGGTCTTGCTAAAACAGCAGCCCGAGGAGTTGTAAAACATGGCCGCCGAGTGGCACCACTTCCATAAACGGACTTTGTTATTAGTAAATGTGACTTACACAATGAATGTATTCTATTAAAATATGTAGCTTGCAGGGCAAAATGCAATTTAGTTTGTGTTATGTAATGCAGAGAGAGAAAGATTAGATTTTCCCAAGCCCTATGTGTCAGACTAGCTTGAGTCAGATCTCACATTAAGTCAGATTAGTAATGACTGAATGATTATGTTGACAGTAGAAGTAAAACACTATAGTGATGAATAACTGAATACTGGGCAGCACAATATTGAAGAAAAATACAATATATAATAAATAATGTGATAAATATGATACCGCCTAAAGTTGGTAAAATCCAATTCAATTATATTAAGTTATATTTAAAAACTGAAAATTACATAACGAACTCACATTGTTTATGAGAAAAAAGCCTCACTCTCTTTCTCAATTTATTTTTTATCTGCATTGACCTAAAACTATAGTAACTTGAAGTATTAAAATCATTCGATTTTCCAGCTTTTATAATAAAATGTAATGTAGTTTGTAATGTAATGTATTGTATTGTATTGCATTATTGGTATTTGGTTGAGTTGTGATGTGTACCATGTTTTATGATGTGTACCATTTTACATATTTCATTAGATTCTTTAGACATAACTAAATAGCTATAGGCCAGCTGCAGTCCTGACACACCATTAAAATGCAAATCAAGCCCCTTAATATAAAATTGAGATCTGTATTGCCGAAGACCCTTGGAGGGGAACTTTCAACAAATCACTGCTAGGTCCATTTAGCCCTTGACTTTACAGTTCTTGAGTAATGTTATCCTGCTTCAGCCTGCAAACCTGTAGGCCCAGTGCTATTATGCATGAGTTAACCATTGATCTAAACACAACCGAAGCTGGACTGAGGTGTTTTTACAACCTAAATGAGCGCTTACTGTTGCAAACGGCTGAAGTGTCTGAACCCTTAAGTTGAGCTATTGAATGAAGCGCGTAGCTAATAAGATGAAGCCTGTTTCGCTTAGATCCTGATTCAGTTCTTTTTGCGTGGCTGTCAATTTATATAAAGATCACCAGCCTGAAGGGCGTAGAAGAGATAGCGTGCATAGAACGCTCTTAATAGGTGACAATGTGAGACTAGATCAACGTGACACGCATTGTTCATAGTGGGAAATTAGGCTAATGGGTTATCGGCTCCGTGTTCTCCTCCCAGTAAGATACATGACTTGGTTCAACAAACACTCTGCCACGTTTGCAGTTGTATGGTTAGTATGGTGTGGCAAATCACTATTTGGAGCGAATAACTTTATTTTGTAGTCTCTTAAGCATTAGAATGTGTGTCTGTATGTGGCACATAGGTTGCGAGTTTAAATCCTGGTTCAGTCCAGTGATTCTCAGCCATTTCCACCACTGGGTACCATACGAACTGAATTCAAAAAATCTATAAAATAATGATGTAAAGTTTTTAGTTAAGATTCATTTTGACTGATGTTGGTCAGTTCAGACAGGTTTGAGTGAATATATGAGCTGTCTGTGGCCAATGAGAGGCTTCATAAATTAGCACGAAATTAAGTGGGAATCAAGAGCGTGTTTTTGTCCAGCGTCCAGACCTCATCCTGTGCTTTACGAGACATGGGGTGATAATAGATGGTGGAATGGCAAACTTTCTCTGTGCAAATAAATAGAGGCCAAGACTGTGGGGTTTACGGCAAAATGTGCTACGTAGATCATCATAATGGTGCATATGACTTTTAATAGTGGAGCGTAACATGCACATATCTGTAAAGAGTGCTATTTTAATGTTAATGTAGTGTTTTCACTGCATGCGTATTTAAAGCACTTCATGTTGACCAACTGAATGGAACTGAATTGACTCTGAGCAGATGAGAGATTACATAGAAAATTTGTTCATCAGGGGAGAGAGTCAAATCTACACCGTGAAGCTCTCTGCACCCCGTCACATAAAGGCATTGCTCATTTTATATGATGAGACACACTAATAATGCTGTAGTTCTAAATAAGGCCAATATCAAAATGAAGGGCACAATAAAACACAAGCGTGACGCTACGTCGGTGTTATTGAATCGGACAGAATTCTAAAAGCCGAGAGATGCTTATGCCGCTTCGCAAATGCTTTAAGTGACAGTAGCCCAAAGCCTGTCTGTGCCAACTCCAGCTCAATTTGAGGGTCTTCATAATACATTTATGTCAAGATTGAGTTGCTCAGGCTGATTAGAGGTCTCTTGTGATGCTTTAGGGTAAAATTGGAACAGTCTCTGATTTCTGCGGTAAGCTAATAGACAGAGGAAAGTCATAAAATAATAAGCATTTTCCCAATGCTTGCTGAATTAAATTTTAATGATCTCTTATGACACAATTATATTTGAGTGCCTGAAACCTTATAATTTTACCCAGTACAATGTATATTAGAAAGAAGTGTCAAAAGCGGTTAACAAGACTGCACTTCTCTACAGATTTTCACCTTTTTTTGTGTTAAATGAAGGAATTAGGTTACAGCTCACTAAGGATGCAGTACATATACACTAGGTCAAGATGGAAACCATTTTGGAAGATTAAATCACAATTAGAAAAGGCATACACTATTTATATAAAAAAATCACAATTATTTTATCTTTCGCCCCGTAAAAGACTGTAAAACACTGAATTGTCTGCAGTCATTTCAGATGTTTATAATTTTAATTAAGAACTTTTTTAACACCGTTTGACACCATTTTCAACAAAAAATCTGAAAAAACTTTTTTAAAGTTTTTAAAAACAATATCATTTAACACTGCTGTATACATGTAAAAAATCGTGCCGAAACGTCTGAAACGGTAACGGTTATTTTTCCACGTGAGCTTGGTTCAGCACAGTACGACTACAAACTCGGCCCGGAATTTTCAGCACCATTGTCTAACGTAGAATTAGTGTAGTGATGTCATCACTCAGGAATAGTCAGTCGCTGGTTGCCTAGATACCAGTTTCTCTAAAATAGCTGAAATAGTGCATTATTAAAGTAGGAAATACAGTTAACTTAGCTGGTTAACAGCTGGAGCTGGGGGTTACAAAGAGAAACTGAACCTTTTTGTTCTTGCGTTACCAATGCAGCAAGTGAGTCCGTTTTCAGCCTCACGATGGAAAATGAAACCAATTACATTGGTGCCGGCTTGCCTGAATTGGTACGGAGTTGAACGATTAAGCAACGAGAACGGTTCGGTGCGATGGTGGAAAAGCACTCAATGATGTTCATATCACGTATTCAGTCTCTAATAGTCATGTGGGAGTACTTGACAACCGACTGGGTGGTGTTTGTGCTGTTTAAAATACAAAGATTGCTTGCAGAAAAATGTGTACACAGTAAAAAAGTTAAGTAAAAATGAAGCATAATATATTAATATGAAGGAATTTTCTGTATTGTTTTTTTTACAGCTGTGTCACCTGTATTGTACATTTTGCACAGCACTGCCTTGTGTTTTAATGTTAACATAAATGTCTGTAAACGTAGAGGATAATGTCCTGGAAAATGACCATTTTCCTTTTTTCTTTCAAGAATTCTGAGAAGAATGCGTAGGCGCGCAGGGTGCACATATCTTTTCTTCACAAAGTGACATCGGCCGCTCCTGGCCTGGCATGTATCTTTTTTTCATTGTTTTCGCAAATCCATGTGAACGCGGATGATTTTGATATGGTTGTCTGTACGTGAAACTTAAAAAATAGTACGTTTTTACTACATTGTTGTACATTAAATGTACCTTAACAGTACAAACACACCAAAGAAAAACACACTGTTAGATCTCCACAGTGGGGCAACTACATAAACATGGCATTGGTGTGAAATTCATGACATTACATTTAGCATCAACCACTGGCCTAATAATGTGGAGCAAACAGCGAGGTACTGAAATGAGCTGGGGACATATGCTGTCCTCTCAACAGGCATACATTATGCATGGATGCACACATCCGTTATAGAAAAAAATAAGCCTCCTTAAAGGGATTCAAAATGTAGTGTCAAAACAGATTCAGTCAAATAAAATGTGCAAAATCCACCAGCCTTAAGGAGAGACGGCAAGAGACCCCTAAAGCCAAATCACTTCCAATGTCAAGCATTAACTGTGACTCTTACTGCAAATACATGCACAACAGTGGCCTTCTAATACCTCATCTGTGATGGCTCTGGTCATTGATGCTAAAACTCTGTAGTGCTAGTCATTGTTTCTATTACAGTTTGTGCCATGTACTGAATTATAATTGTAATATTATTTTATTGTGTGTGGAGAACAATGAAAAATACATATGCAGGTTTGAATATCACTGAGTTTGTACCTATCAATTGCATTAATGTGAAACCTCTGTGTACGGTATCTGTCACCAACTGCGTTCACAACTTCCTCGCTGCCTTGCTGGCCAGTCAGTCAATGACATGAAAACAGTCGCTGTGTCCGAAATCGCACACTGTGACAGTACGTACTGAATTTGAATAAGTACCTACCTATCGGCTGTTAAAACAGTACGTTCTATATAGTATGAGTGGGAGTAGTATGAATACATTTCGGACATACTGCGTCCGCCATGTTTTATGGTCATGTGACCCGTATGCTCTTTGACCTATGACGTATTAACAACAACCTACACGTGAGCGTTGATAAGAACATAATTTAGTCGGCGGAAGTAGTAGACCGTCAGGGTATTTCTCGCCTACTATTTTTTGCATACTGAGGTTTCGGACATACTATTCATGACTCATACTCATTTTTGCCAATACTATTTAGTATGGAAGTAGGATTTCGGACGCAGCGAGTGTTTTTATGGTAGTACGTTCTAAAGAAAGAAACTTCAGGCAGGCTTCCCGGGCACGTTTAATGATCTAGAACAAATTCAAGTGAGATTTTGATATAACCAAGCTAATATTGCAGAATGGAATCATAAGTTAAATAGAGATTTATGAATTATATGAATTTATTTAGCTGACATATTTGCTGTTGAAATGTTAATTTAATAATTTAATTAGATATGTTTGAGATGTATTAGCTGGACCTTGAATTCTCACAATGTTCTTTCAGCTTGATTGTGGAATGCACAAATACCCTTTCTTGCTTAAGCGGATACAGATCCTTAATTCAAAGCACATTTTAGTGTGGTGCACACTGGCCAGTCAAGGCTACAGAGGTCAGCAAATATCCCACCTGGTTACACACTCCACACTTAATTACAGGACATTTCAACCATTCCTGCCCAATTACTGTACAGCTGCTATGGCTCAGGTACTGAGGACAAGTGGCCGCTGATACCGCAAATGTTAAAACAGTAAAAAGGTTTTGCACTTTACAGCATGAAGAAAATGAATCGGAGACTCTTTAGTACTTTATTTCCACATTTATCAGCTTGATGGTGCCTCCAAATTGCAAAATTGCAATGTAAGTCAGGCTTAACGTTGCTGGGTAAAATGTAAGATACGGATAGAACAAGAACAGACACAGTCTTTGCTCGAAGTCTACTAAACTCTCCAGCACCAGTAAACAGCGATGTGAACCAGTAACCACTGGTAAACAGCTGGTGTCTTTTAAACGGTACAAGAAACGTTTATTAATTCTTCATTTATAAATATCAATGTGCTGATAATGGCAGGTGTTGTTGTATTGTAAACATAAGACAAAGTAAGAAGGTAAGACTGGATTTGAGAGCAACTAGGTCTTCATGTGATATGATCCACTCAGTGTCACACACACAGCATATTGATCCTGTGAAATGTCAAGTCGAAGGGTGTGAAGATGCATTGAGTACACTCCAGACAAAGTGCACTTCTGCGATAACAACAGGTTAGCTTTAAACACGCTTTGTAGTCAAGACCAGTCATGATGCATTATGAAAAGCAGTAAAGGAAAATTAGTATTCATGCCAGTTGCCTTATAGCCATCGGTGTAGGGCAGTGAGCAGATAAGAACATTTCAAGGCAGAATACAGATAAGGGAAACTCTCCTGTCCCCATCCCGCTTATCAATAAAATTACATTATACATTGTGTGACTGTGTGAGCAAATGAGATTTTCGCAAAGTGTTATTTTCAATGCTGCTGCTGAATTAGCACACACTCATTTTGCAAACTAATAATAAAGTGGCATTTCAAATTTCTATGTTGTGTCCTTTCAAGGTGCCCTCTGTCATTCTGTCCTCATTAAACGAGTTTTACAAGTAGAGAAATAAATATTTCTTCCTAAAAATATCTTTAAAGTCATACATACATGAGTCATATCAGGAGCTTAATATTTTTTATATATTGAAGTTTTATACATGGAATGGGCTACCTCATGGGTGCAAACGTGTTAAGATCACATGACCACCTGAATAGTATACTACTTATGTTTAATTTGGATACCTTGTGGAATTGAAGGTCAAGTGTATGAAATTTAGCAACATCTAGTGGTGAGGTTGCGAATTGCAACCAACGGCTTAGTCCACCCCTCCCTTTCGATGCATTACAGTAGCTGACACAGAACTATGTCATCATGCTTTCGCTTCCCTGTCAAAGGTGATATTTACAAAACGCGTCTAGAGCAGATTGTCCGTTTGGGGCTACTGTAGAAACAACATGACGAATTCTTTGCAAGAGGACCCATGGTGTATGTAGACAGAAATAGCTCATTCTAAGATAATAAAAACATAACGCTTCATTAAGTAAGATCATTATACACCTCTGAAGACAGTTACGTATGTTTATTGCATTTCCGTCAATAGATCCTCTAAAAAATGACACACAGCACCTTTAAACGTGTGTGAAATTAACAGTAAAATCAAATTAAAGCAAGATGTTACTTACACCAGTTCATGTTAGTATTTATAGCTGATTTATCAAGCTCAAATATTTTTTGAGTGATTGAGCTACAACCTAAAAGCGTAACGGTTTACCCCGCTCTCCCCCTGTTTTTGTGCAGCATATCTATTCTGACTAATATCAGACCTGACCCAAGAAAAGATGTACACTGTACAGATTGCAGATGTCCTGAATTGTGCTTTCTTTAATAGTCTTGGAACTAAATGAATGAACCTCGATTTTAGCACACAACAGCATGAGTTTATGTGGCTGACACAACAATTTCATGCCTTATGTGAGACTTTCGTTCCCTTTACAACGAGATTGATTTTATTAATGCATGTTTCTTGCATTCTAATAGCTTTCCATTAAAGAGTTTATGTAAAAAAATAAACTACTTTGCAATAAGAATGTGTGCAGGGTTACATCTTTATCTCAGACTCAGAGCATAATGCTGTGTTTTTGTTTTACCTGGTTGCATTTGTATTCTTTGTAAGTGAAAAGCATTTCTTTTTTGTCTCAGATTAAAGCAACAACTTTTAATGATAATAATAATAATATGTTTCATTTACATATATAGCGCCTTTCCCAGGCTCAAGGACGCTTTACAAGGGACACCAATTCAACAATCAATCATTTTCAAAATAACAAATAAATGGGCATTTGGACATGCCCAGTCGAGAAGTCACAACAAAATATATAATGCAGTTGCATAACAATGTCATGGAGACAACATGAAAAGGTAGGCAAAATAAAAAAAAGCAATACATGAATACATTGAATGAACTGCAAACAGGAGATGGAGTGAGCTGGTAAACCAGAAAAAAGTGTGTTACAATATTCAAGGCGAGACGTAATCAATGCATGAACAAATGATTCCGCATCTTTTCTACTTTTATTTTGCTAAAATTACATAGTTACTTTGTGTTTATTTAAATAGCAAAACCAAAACTGCTCCTGTTCGTGTGGTGTGTACTGTGATACGTTTAACTTAACAGTACTTTAACATTATTAAAGAAAGATTCAAATAGATTTGACAGAAAGTGGTGAATATATTTGACTTTTCCATGTTTTTTTCCAAGATCATTGAAAAAGTATCATACCGTAATTCCACGGTATAATATACAGGCCTGTGACGCTGGAGCTTATTTAGTTTTTTTTTCAGAGCTTTGATATTTAAGCACAGAAATATGGAAGGGAGGCAGAGTCAGTGACAGTAAAATGCCACCGCACATAGGGAATGCACCTGAGAACAAGTGATTTATTGCTCCATTCTGCTGAAGCCCGCGCTGCCTTTAATTAGAAAATACTGAGAAAGCAGCAGAGTGCTTAAACATCGCTTAGATCTCCACCGCCATAGACGTGCACTGTAGCGTCTCCTGTATAATATGTGAAAATAAAGATGTAACATCGGCCTCCAGCATACATTTCCATGTGTTCATCAGTCACGCTGCTGGTGAGTGAACACTGCCTCATATTCACGTGACTGTGTCGTAATCAATGAGCCGTGCTGTTTGCTGGTTTATCTTCTGCCACTTCATCAGACGCTTGTGCCTCTGAAATACAAATGGCCTTATAATCCTCAATTTTTCTCTTTCTTTTTTTTTGACACCGTGCTAGCTTCAACGGCTGTATTTATGGTGAGAATCCTCCATTTTAAAATAAAATCCGACGGCATTCAGAGCAGTAGAAAAAATGGGAGAATAAGTAAAATGAGGAATTTGTAAATTGTAAATAGTTGCAACATCATTGGCTGACAGAAGAAAGTCACAGGGTTCTTACCAATGTTTTTATAAACGGGCTGTATTTATAACTAGTATACAATGGCACTGTACAACACCGAAATTATTTGACGTTTAAATGAGAATTTCTTCATGAAATGTGTGACTAGACTTCATATCTGCATAAACACATTAAAGCAGGAACTGAAGTCAACTAGTTCTTCATTATGGGTTATTTAAATATGTACGTCATCCACCACAATTAATTTAATGCGTGTTTCACTGTTGTTTTCCGTGCCATGCATAATAAAGTCTGATTTGTGATACTATAATGAAACAGCAATTATTGCTAGTAATTTCTCAGAGAGATTGCGTAGTAGTGCATTTGCCCTGATGAATTACTTTCCGTTAAGCCATTGTAATGGATCATTGTTAAGTTTCATTTTCCCACAGTTTAAGTCGATAAAATGTTGTAATCCCTTTAATGTATCATGATGGGGAATAATAAACATGTTACACTAGTCTTCCTTATGTAATATAAAAATAAATTCAATAAACAATAATATTCATTAAAAGGTAAATTCAAGGAAACTTCTGACCGTTCTCTTGCTTTGACAATATCAAAACATATTATTCACACAATGTGCTGACATATCAGCTTGTTTTATTTATAAGCAGCCAGCCATGTATTTTTTAATACATAAAATGAAGGATTCATTTTTATTATGTATTATTGTATTGTATATTGTATATATGTATTATTATTAAAGGAAGAGAACGAAACTCTTGTGTGACATTTGGCCATCAGACCCAAATGAGCCTTGTATCCAATCCAAAAAGAACAGAGGTCAATGGAAAGTGCTCACCATGATAGAAAACATGTCTGACCTTATGTGTTTTGTGCATGTGTGTGGGTTCTAAGTGAGCTTGACATGCACATTAAAGTCTGTGTTAGTGTGTGTCTGTGAACCTCATGAATCTCATCTACTGGACAGGCTGCGCTACAAATATTTGATTTGATATAAACATAATTACTTAAACAATCGACCCTAGCCGGCTGAAAACAAGCTAAGCAAATAACTAATTGTTATTCTCCGGGTCTGACATTACGACTCAAATGCTTTACAAATGTTCCTGCATGAGCCTTTCCTAATTTAGCAGTCTTGTATTATTCATTAGTGTTTGTAAGTGCATTTCCAGCCCTGTATTGTAAGGAAGTAGATTGTGAAAAGCAAAGGCTTCACTCTACTAAAGCCGAGTAAAACTCCTATCAGTGCCAGTCGGTTTCATTTCAAGGATCATCCCAGTCAGCCATTTACTCAATAACAGTTTTCCAGGCATCCCTGTTCAGTCTCACTAAAGTGAATTGAAATAGTGAAGCAAGTAAAAGCTTTTAGTTTAATTACAGTTTAAAGCAAATGTTGATATCACAGAACATGATTTGAGAATTTCTGTATTGGCCAAGCTTGATTTTTGTGTTTGTGCTTGTTTGGCCCTTATTCAAAAAAATATTTACCTACTGTATATATTAACTCTCAGTATATTTCTATAAACTCTCAGAGTTTATTTGCAAAAACAGATAACTCAATTTTTAAATTTTTCAAAAGTCATGTTTTTTTATTATGTTATCATGTTTTTATTGTGTTAGTTAGCTATTTTTTTTGAGTTATTAACACTTATTCAAAACAACCCAACTGCAGTTTGATACTACTTGAATGCATTGAGATTTGAGATTTTAAGTCGTTTTTTGAATGTTGTGAGAGATGTGGTTGACCGGAGTAAGTTGGGAAGAATGTTCCACCAGGAAGGAGCTGTGAAGGAGAATGAGTGGGAAAGCGATGTACTGCCATTTGGTGAAGGCAATACAAGACACTGCTTATTATTAGTCATCCTTTATGTTTGTCACTGTTTTTTGCAAATATCTAACCAAGAAAAAGCATTAATTTTTGCATGTCATTTAAAAAGTGTTTTTCCATTTCCAAAAAAAAAGGAATTTGAACATCCAAGATTTTGGAAGGACAGCAATGATATATACATAAATACATAATCATAAAGTATGAAATACTATGGTTACAGTATTTTGGTCATTTAATAAACTTTTAGTAACATCACCTTTTCAAGTTTACTGTGCTTCCAACCATATGAAACTGGAATTTCGATAAACAGTCCTGCCTTTAAAGTCACATCATTTAGCATATTGCGTCCAAACTTCTTCACAAGTGGTTCCTCAGCCATTAAAACTTACATTTCTACCAAAAATAAACAGCCATTAAACGTCAGTCGGGCTTATTAGCTGCCTTAGTGGTAGTCCAGCACTGGCATCATTTGTGTGAGATGTTTGTGCCTGTGGCAGTTTACATAAGACATTTGCGGTAGACGCTTCTCCTTTAGATGCCCCGTTCTATTTGTTTCTATTAAAACAGTGCCGCAATTCGTAAAGCAATATTATGGCCTCAATGATCTTAGCTGAGCTACTAAATGACCATTTGTCATATTCTGAGAATCAATTTGAATTACAGCTCGGTGACAAACGCACAAATGCGTGTTGCGATGTTGAAAGAGAGGCCTGGAGACCGGGACTTTGATTGAGTGGCATGACACTGAAGGGACCATTAGCTCTGGGTGAACCAAATGAGCAAGTGCGTGTTGAGCAAATGCAGCTGAAGACTAATGATGATGAGCTTTTTCAAGGGCGAAATGTGACTCGCCTACAAGTGGAATCAAAGGTGGGGAAATGCGTGCCTGGGCGCCAGAAAGGACTTTGGGTTTTGGACAAATAAAACATAATAGTGTTGTTTTCGAGTTTTCAGTATTGTGTTTGTATTGTAATGTGATGCTTGCAGTCTTGAAACTGATAATGAGATAACCCGACATACAGTATGGAGAGTCAGTTTACTTTCCATCTCTGTTAAATGTGTTTACCTAGATTTGTTAAATTAGCAAAAATCTAAGCGTGAAATGGAAAATAGTAAAAAATGGGAAGCAGAGGAAGAAAATAGCAGGGGGGCGAATTTTATACAAGCTGTTTTGCAATCATGATTTTTATCATTGTGAAGAAAGAGGATTTCTCAGCCAATGGGATATCTGCTGCTGGCTCAGCCAGCCTGTGGCACTGTATAAAAAGACAAAAAACAACAACAGACCGTCCCTATTTCTCAAACCATGTGCCCAGAGGTAAAATTACATAATGCTGAATTTCACAGTGGCCACGAGTTTTTGGATGGATTGTTGGAAATAACTTAATCACCAACAAAATTTGGTAAAACCGACCAACAACAGGTTGATCCGAAGACCTATGCTCTTGGTGATGGTGGTCAAGCAGCCTATTAGGGACCCTCAAAACCTATTTTGAACTCTTTCTTCTGTGCAACACAAAAGAAGATATTTTGAGAAATGTCTCAGTTGTTTTGTGTTCATACAATGAAAGTCAATGGGGGCCAGTGTTGTTTGGTTACCAACATTCTACAGAATATCTTGTTTTGAAGAAGTCATATGAGGGTGAGTGAATGATGACTTGAAAATAACACAACACATGCAGGTATTGTCACCAAAAAGAATGGTATATGCAATCGAGTGGTATCATGTCAAGTTACACTCAGAGCACTCTTTTATAATATTGTATTTCTTCCTGTCAGTCTGTACAACAAAATGACAAAAAGAGACATCTAACCCCTCTAAGCCCTCTAGCCTTCCAAGCCATTTCCCCTCCTTATTCTTCCTAACACTCTGAGGCTGTTGAAGCATCCAAAGAGCACAAAGGCAAACATGAATATCTACAGGCAACAATGTACAAACCGCTGAATCATGCAGAATGCCATCCTTTGAATACACAGAGGCGTGCGCCTAGGGCTTCCAGTGGCGTTTGTGTGAAAGCAATAGTAGCAAGCCGGGAATTTACAGGAGTCCCCTCTGATGCGTATAAACTTCCCATTTTTTTGAGAAGGACAGCCCTTGTTCTCCAGGGGGTAGTTTTTGCTGTGCAGAACTGATCCACCCATCGCATCTAACTGACAGATGCAGTACACGACTTTAAGAGGGGGCGGTCCCGTACCACCAATTACCGACTCTCATGGCGGGTGACATAAAACTATCGCTCGCCTGCTTATTAGTCAAGTAATTAACTGGGACTCCTCCCTGGCACATGCACAGTAACAGCTGTATGATACCCCCCCCCACACTCTCGTTTGTTTATCATTAGCTGGGTTGTGAGTTGGGACATGTATTAGCCACTGGGTGAGCACATGCTTGTGTCGTGCAAGATATAGTGCCAGTCAGAATTCAAAATGTGATGCTGTTATTACATCTGCGTGAATTTGTCTCCCCAGCATCATGGATCAGTGGAACAATCCATGCACCTACTGTATGTCAGCAGCTCAGTGGTCAGAGTTGGAGAAAATAATGGCAGGCGTAAGAGGAGGCAGAGATGGTTAGAGCTTAGATGAGCGAGAGAAAATTTGCTAGCGGTAGATTAAGTATATAATGAAACGCTTATAACCCAGCGGAGCCGAAAAAAGAAGAGTTTTTTGACCAAACTTCGAAAAGTCTCTTCTTTTTTCACACAAACTCCCGATAGCCAACACAGCAGCTGCAGCAGCCTCTCTTCCTCCAGACACAGAGGTGTGTTTTCTCCCGGCCCCGGAAAATGAAAATGTGCCGGTGAGTGCAGCCCAAGATTAGCACGCAAACAGAAAACAGAGACAGTTTTAATAAGTGACGATCCTGTTTTCTGGCCAACACATATATCAGATAAAGAGCGCTGTGAGCATGTTAGGAGAGGGCCAGTTCAAATACAGTGATGACCGTCGATTCACATGCAGAGACTACTTTATTAATAAGAACGATGGTGACTAGTGTACAGAGTAAAAAAATGATAGTGTAGTTTCTTGTCGAATCTTTGGTGACTGGTCCAATCTGTTCAGTGGAGATGGGTATAATAACTGTAGAAATTTGTCTTCCGAGTTAAAAATGCACGAAAGGTCTCGAGACCATAAAAATAATAGTATCAAGTGTAAATGAAAAGTTTGGTTTCAAAATGAGATAACTCTGTTTTAAATTTTTTCAAAAATCATGTTTTTTATTGTGCATTCCAATTAATATCAATCCAAGTTTGTTTTGATTTAAGCCATAATAACACAAGACATACAGCTAACTAACACAATAAAACACAATACTGTATAGTATAAATTATAAAAGGGAGACGGCGTGCTGCATTCATTCACCTTTGTTCTGAGGAGCCTGAGACCTCTCACGACTGCTGCAGTGGGCAGCACGTGTTGTGGCATAAAGGACACAACGTCTCGTTCCCTCCATCAGGGAACTGAGGTTACATCCGTAACCAAGACGTTCCCTTTCTGTCGGTCTCTCGACGTTGTGTCAAGCCGACAGATGGGGTTCCTATGGAAAATGCCACAACGCTGTGCCCTGTCACAATCTCTAGCGAAGCGACAGTGACTGGCCTGGGCGTGTCAGCCGTGAGCGCTACCGCGAAATTGTAACCTACCAGTGGGTAGGTAGGTGGTCCCAGAGCTTTTCTTGAAAGGTGGGAAGGCCCCTACCTTCGGCCTCACAGGCGGCGGCTTTGTTTCTCTAACAGCGAGAAGCCGCCCGGTACCGTAAGGCCACTGGGTAAGCGCTACTTCCTCAAATGGGGGATGCGCTACAGAGACCACTTCCTACCATAGGGAGGAGTTCAGTAGCGGTACCAACATGGTCTCGCTGTTAGGGGAGAACTCATGGGAAGAATGTGCGGACTGAAGGAGTTAACCAAGGTTACCAAGGTTACCATGGGTTACCAAGGTGGGAACCAATCATGAGGATACATCAGACGGAACCGCCCTGCTGGGGGGATACAACGTCCGGTAGCACTAGGTCCAGTTAGAGCTATGTTGTGGATAACTCAGTTGGTACCCGGCCTAAGGGGCAGGGGTGCTCTGCCCATCCCGCCCGCAGGAGGTGCTTGCTTAGTGATGGATTGAATGCCTGTTCTTCACCCAGTGGGGGAAGAAGGGGGGCAAAAAATAGCACACTGACCCACCTAGGAGGGGGGAAGGTGCTTTCGCAGGTGTACGCCCTACCGGCCGCCAGTCTTACCTGATGCCCTGCAAGACTCGAGCTGATACCGGTTTTACGCGGAGGCTGTAGGACCTCACAAAGGTGTTGGGTGTAGCCCAACCCGCAGCTCTGCAGATGTCTGGCAGAGAGGCGCCTCGAGCCAGTGCCCACGAGGAGGCTGTACTCCGTGTGGAGAGAGCTCTCACCCAGTGGGCGATCTTAGGACAGGTACGCCGTAGGAGGAGGCACGGGCGAGTCGTGTTAGCTGTTAGAAAGGGCGATGGAACTAGTTGAAGTGCACACGCCAAAAGGGGGCGTTCAAGGTCGTACTAAGTTCCTCATGCACTTCCGGGAAAACACGGCACTGGGGGCGAGTGTGGCTTGGAGCCGCTCTCAAACCCGAGGTACCATGTATCCAGCCGCGAGCGTTGGGAGAGGCAGTGCGGTGCACTGCAATCCAATGCTGGCGGCCCGGGAAAGCATGGCTGACATTTCGACGTTCGCGTCTTCCTGCGCTCGACCCCCCGAGGGAGGGAGCTCCGAGGAATCGTCGGAGTCAGATGCCAGTAAGTCACCCTCCGATGCTGCAACAGACATCTCATCATCACGCACCATTTCCGAATACGTGGTTGAGGAACAAGACGGTGGGACCGTCTCATGGGGAACGGTCAGACGAGCGAGACGAGGTGCGAACGGTCCGCGAGCCGGTGGCTGACGGATTAGCGCTCACAGTAATCCTCATATCACCCTCGCTGCTTGCCGCAGTGGACGGCAGGGCCGTAGTCCTGCCGTCACGGAACGGGAAGCAGACGAGGTGGTGGCTGAGTCCCATGGGAACACAGCCTCCCATGACACAACGTCTGAATCATGCGGGCAGGACGTATCCACAAGGGCTGCCCCAGCGTACTGGAAGCAGACCTTGTGTCCGTCCCCTTCCTCGATGAGTGTGTTGCACCCACGAGAACAGCGGGACATGCCACGCTGGAGAAATTTGCTCTTTTAGAGAAATAAACTCAAACACTTCTGGAACTGCGGAGACGCCTAGGGGAAGTCGCTGCAGGAAGGGACAGTCCGATGCACCACGTCGTAAGATTCCAGCAGTAATTCGGCGTAGAGTTGAAGTCTCGAAGTCGATCGGTGTGAAGGCTCCAAAGAAAAAAAAGGTGAATGAATGCAGCACGCCATCTCCCTTTTACACCCGGATATCCGGGGGCGGAGTCCGGCATGCAAATTTCATTCGCCAATTTCATTGGCCTTTTCTAAAGAAGTCGGAAGCGATAGGTTCTCAAGGACGAACCCCATCTGTCGGCTCGACACAACGTCGAGAGACCGACAGAAAGGGAACAATGGTTATAAAGCGTGCATATAACGACTGTTGGGGCCCCATGCTTGAAATCGCTTAGGGCCCCCAAATCACTAAGTTTGCTATATCTGATCAGAAATGGTTGTCACTCGGTTGTAGCTAATACACCAAAATGCAGTCACAATCTTTAAATACTTAAATGTATAAAGTACATATAGGCAGGATGTTAATTAATTAACTATCGATTGCAGAAGAAGTGCTTAAAAAATCATCTGATGCTAAAGTCAGGTCTTCACATTATTTAAACAAGCAGAAATGTGTTTTCAAAACTCTTGAAATTGGCAACCTAATTTCTTTTATCTTTTCTTTTACATTTTTTCATGTAGTGCCTAAAATACTAAAGTCCCAGTGAAATAAAAAATTGCAATCCTATTTTTTCATGAAATATTGCAGCGTTTATTGTAAATAGCTTATCAGCGTGAGTCGTTCTCTTTTTAAAATTCATGTGCACTCAAAATCTTAAATTAAAATCTGAAGTGACTCCTTCTAGTGACTCAAATGAAGTAAATTCGATGGCTTGGGCGAAGCATCTGTTAACTCCTCCCCTTCAACTGTCAGTGTGCTGCCAGTTCCATTTCAAAATGCAATGGCTGTTTTTATACATCCAATCAATTTGCAGTGAAAAACGCAAGCCACACCCACTATTTTTCCTAATTCGAAATTCAGTTTCACTCAAAATGCATCGCAATACGGAAATAAAAACGATCACAACTTCCGGTTCATGGGGACTTTGATATGAAAATAAATGTATGTATTTGTAATGCCTTTACAAATCTAACGTCATTATAGTAAGTTTAAGCGGGTTGATGTATTTTGTAGCATAGATTGTAAAAAATGGTAAAAAAACACATCTTAAATTTTATTTTCCAGTACAAAATATAGAGTTTTGGTATGATTTTGTGAATTATCTTTTTATGCTAACTGATAACAAAGAATAGAGTCCCTGCAAATTATTTCAGATAACAAGCAAAAGAACTAAGTAAATTTCATTAGCGAGCAAATTAACAGTATGTCTAGCCAGTATTATTTTGCGATACCAGTAGAAGAACCGTTACTTGGCTAAACTTAAATGCGACAAAGTTACACAATCCCATCCAACAAGTTTTATTTAATTCAATAAATTAACATATAACTAAATTCAACTAATTGTTTATTTAATACAGATATTATACAAAAAAAGATTATTATAAATTAATATGAATATAAATTAATTAAAATATAAATAGTTATATTATTAGCCACTAGCCAGACCTATAAACAAATACACATCGGATGTTAACTCTGGGCCAGGCGCATGAGGAAACCGTCTATACAAACAGTATGTTATCTTGCCATGCTAATGGCAAACTGAAAACACAAAGAAACTTATTTAATGTTTGAATGATAAATTTTAGTTATATCTTGTGCTATATCATACATACAATAAAGAGGTCATTAACTGCAATGTTTCAATGGTTCATACTGCATGAATCAAGTGATATCATAGGATTTTCGATCAGGCACTAAATAAAACACCCAAAACGAGTTCTTTCAGCCAATGAGATTGAATTGGGGTCCAAGGGGGACTGGGTTGTGCACAACACCAGCGGAGGTGTGATATTTTCAGCGTTCAGCTCCGGAGAGGAGAAAGTGGAGCAACACTAGGGGCGATAAATCATTCCCCATCTCTGACTTTGTGCTTTGTTGTGCTTTTCCTCTCAGGACGGCCTATGATAAATAACTGTCCTCAGAGAGAGAAGCATATAAAAACAGGAAAATGAAAGCGATAAAATAAAACAATCCCAGCGTTCCGGCACAACACGAGCTTTCTCCGAACTCTGGCTGGGCGAGATATCCGTCTCCAGCATTACAGAACAAAGCCAATGGGAAATTCAGCTGGCCTGCGAGTTTATGAGCCATTAAGTGTTTCATGCAGCTGAAGTAGTGCTGACTCAACCCATATTGGGGAGACCTGAGGTGGCGTCTCATTCATTCATCACTCACCCTCAGGACTTTGTAGGGCACATTCCAATTAAACCCTCTGCTTAATGCTGGGAATAGCCATATTGCTCCGTTCCTTATGCTATGCCAATCTCTCTCTGTCGCTCTCTCTCTCTCTCTCTCTGTATCTCTCTGTGTGTCTGGGGGTGGGGGTGCAAGCATGCTGTCACATCGTACCGAGCTCGCCTCCAGCAGAGTTCCAGCAGGAGTAATGCATTCTTTTGTTGTTTTGTTGCCGACAGAATCTAGAGAAATTCGCCAACTTTAATGACGAGACTGTTGAATACGTTGCGTTCTAAATGTTTGCACGGTCACTCCAAAACGAATCAGGGATATCACAGTCCTCACCAGATGGTGCATCGTATACTGTATGCGTCTGTATTTGTATTCAAACTGTGTGCGATTGTTTTTTCTTTTGCGATGGCCTGGCACCAGAGGGTAAGACTGCGCATTTGGTAAACATTTGCCTTTGCAGGACTAGGCTTAATAAAATCTACACATCGAATGTTTTAGATCCAATAGAGTTATGACTAACCGCACACATCACTTCCTTCTTTTAAAGCACAAAGGTGATGCTCCCAATTGGAAATAAAACACGCGGGGCAAACTATACGCTATATAGCCGTTTCCGTCGGTCATATACACGGTGGTAATGAAATGTCACTTTTTCAGTTTCACCTGGCCTTTGCTATTAGCATAATGACATGCGGTGTGAGTTATGGACGGTGTCGGCCTGTTTGTTTTATGAGGAGTGAAGCAGCGCTACCGTCAGAGCTTCTGCAGCTGAAACATTCCCATCCTATAATGAAGCCATTAAAAATGCTTGGCTGCTGCCAGATGGTTTGTCATTGAAGAGGACAGAGAGGAGAGCCTGCCGCAGCTGAGACCTCAGCACCGGCGCGGTTTGGAGGTTGCTGTTATGTCTCTGCAAAAGCAACGCTGGGGAGATTAGGAACTCTGCGTCACTGAAACCTGATGTCTCTGGAAATCCCTCTTTGATCTCCCTTATGAATGAGCTGATGAAGATATTGGAGCAAAGCTAAATCTGCTTTTGGGCCACCGTTACATCACAATATGCATGTGGGACACAGATGGGCTTTACTTACCTCATTTTACATAAATTATACAGTATTTGTTTGTCACAGTTGTCACAACTGTTCACAATATAAGGAGTATCTTTGCGACAACTTTTGTGTTTGTGTTGTGTTGTGTTGGTTTGTGATGTGATCTGGCAGAATAATTATATTGGAATAATGCCGAAAACACACTACAAAAAGGAATTTTGTAATGGTTGTAATGGAAAAAGCTAATGGATTATAGTGGAATTTTAATGAAAACCATTAGAATTTCTGTGATGGGTTGTATTGATTTTCTATTGAGATTAAAAAAGAAATTTTGCTAAATTGTTGAATATGTCCCCTTTAAATATGAGTAAGCAAACTCCAGGACCTGCAGACAAGCAGAGCACTTGGTTAGGACATGTGTTGTGAATCTCTTGAGATGTTGGGAAACCTAATAAATGTCAGTTAAATGTCAAGTATTTGACCAGACTTCACCAGCTATTACCAAGTGAGACCCACTTTGTACCAAATCACTGCAGCGCATTTTAGCGGCACCATTATTAATGCTTGAATGGCCCACGGAGCGATGAAAAATAATGGTGTGCTGTAAGCGCTTCATAAAAAGGCTGATTAGTAAAATCAGATGAAGAAGAGTAAAGCCCATTGCACATAGAGTCCGATATTTTCGTCCGTCATAAAAAATTCGGACTGGGTTCGATTTTCTGCGTTTTTCGCATCTGTAGCAAACATTTTGAGAGGCGTTTTGACAATTCAGAGACACCGTACAAACCAAGTTGAATATGAAAAAACGCATACGAAAATGTCGGACTGTATGTGAAAAGACCTTAAGAACGAGTCCATAACTGTGTAAATGAGATTCTGCGCTTTCTGAAGCCGAAAGATCTAATACAAATGACATGAAATGTCAGCCCAGATAACTTGTGCTACATAAACCTATAATCCCTTCTTTAAAAAGAACTGAATGTCCCTGTGATGGTTCTCTTTCTTATCAGTTTGCTGAGTTTGCTACGCTCCCTCTTTTAAGACTGAATCCCTCCAGAGACTTTCAATTTCCGCTATTTATCTCCATTTGTAGGCCTAAATCCAGTTTCACATTGTATTCCCACATATTTATACAAGTAAAGCAAGGTGTAAATTCCATAAATCTACAGATTTGTGAACTTTAAATCTCCAAGCAATTGGCGCTCTGGCACAGAGCACAACAATCAGCACTTTTGTTCGACTATTATACAGAGATCCTGCTGATATCACATTTGATATACTTTATCCTGAGTTTGACAGAGTAAATGATAAAGGATATTAAAGGGATAGTCCACCAAAAATGAAAATCATACTCCCCCAGTTGTTCCAATCCTGTAAAAAAATATTTTTCACAAAGAAAACACAAAGAAAGATATTTGGAAGTTGACTAGAAAAATATATATTACATATATATATATTTGTTTTTTTGTTCTGTTGAACACAAAAGAAGATATTTGAAGATTTTAGGCAAACAAAAAGTTCTAGGGCACCTTTGACTACCATTTAAATTGTTAAATCTCAGTTGCTAAATTTTTTTTTCAACAGAACAAAGAACTGTATACAGGTTTGGAACAACTTGAGGTTGAGTAATCAATTTTTGGGTGGACTATGCCTTTAAGGGATTAAAATGAAATTGCTTTGAATTTAAAAAGGTGACAGAGTTTTAAAACAAGTCTTAAAACCTTTAGCTTTCCATTCACATACAAGAAAAACATTTCAGTTGGCCAGAGTCAGAATGAAAGGCATTCCTCAAGTCAAATGCAACCTACAATGTGACAACATCATCTAAATGTCCTGTGCGCTGGAATGAAGCAACCGAATGAAGTCACAGAAACCTCACACTCATACCAGAACAAAATTAAAACAATGCAGGTTTAGCTCTTTTCCTACAGCCTATAGGGAACATTATACAGAAACATTGTGCAATTGAAGGTGCGTATATGTGGGCGAGAGAGAGAAAGAAAATGAAAAAGAGAGCTAGAAAGAAAAAATACTAATAAAGAGAGACAGGACAGGAGGAGAGAGCAAGATGGGGCAGCACAGCGACTGAATTAGCAACTTACTCCAGGCGCATTGTCAAAACTGCTGCACGAGGACATGACCTCCATTGCTACCAGAATCTGCGGCTGCCCTGCTGGGTGGAGGGGGTAATTCCTCATGCACTGCCAGAATATAGAGCCCTCCTGCACATACGGCACGTGAGAGCCAGAGCGGTTCCCCCTGAGGCTTCACTGAATGTATATAATTACAGCCAGATCTCAACTCTGGCCAGTATCTATTGTGCTTGACCAAGTGCACTGCTGTGTTAGCTTGCAATCCCTTCTGTACGGAAGTGCCTTTAAAATGCACATGCCGTGAATAACAAGCTTGGCTTTTGACAGAATGATTAATTACCTGCATAGGTGCTGCAAAATCTTGCCATTGATAGAATGATTAATAAGCAGCTGTGTACAGAAACCCACTGAAATGTAGGGATTCAGTGGCTTGATCATGAACCCAAAAGTGCACCTCCCTGCTGCGAGTGCGATAGATTGTGGGGATGTGTATGTTCATATGAATGATAGACAGCAGGGAAGAGAAAGAGAGAGGGAGGGTTATACGTGCACAGAGAGCAGACAGTGATTCTGCTGTGGAGAATTGGTGGGGAGAGTGAAAGAACGCTAAATGAGACCACAGAGATGCCAGAAAAAGGCCTGCTATAAAAGCTTTCCCGGCGAAGACCACCATGCAGGTTTTTTAAACCGCACCTGCTGTGTGGGGGGGGGATTAATGCTGTTTTACACTTCACCTCAGATTTGTTGAAGACCTGCTGAAGGTGTAGGAGAAGCCATAGCAACACAATCTAAGGGGAATTTGTAATTTGGCTGATTCGGATGAATTCGTAGAATATTATTTGTATGTTTTCGTACGGTTTGTCACTGTGTAAATTTTTCATTTATTTTTATATTTTTGCATAAATTAATTTCTGTATTCTTTTTTATTTTTTACATTTCTTCATCGATATATTTTTTGTATTTTGGCAGGATTGGGCTTCCATAGTTTATACAGTGAATTCATAGTAAACAAAATTTGCTAATCTAACCGTTTGAATAGACAAGTTTCATCTTTTTCTTTTATGTAATTATTAATTCAATAATTCATATTATTTGTTGCTTATTTCATTTTTTAAATATGTTTTTAAGGAGTGTATTTATTCTGCCAATGTCACGGTTTGCGCAGGGAACAGACGAAACGAGCAGGTAATCAGAAGGATATCTTTAATCCACGACGAACTCAGGGAAAACACAACACCAAAACATTCAGTACTGGACAATGAAACAACCAAAGAAGAGAACTTATATAACACAGAAAATGAGACATAAACAGGTGGGGATCAGGTGAGATGGTGAAAAGGATTATGGGAAGTGTAGTCCAGTGGTAAGTGAGGGCAGACGGTGGATTGTGACAGCCAAGCTTTTATGTGTGGTATAAGAATAATGTGTTTCTCTTTATTTTGTCATTTTATTTTATTTTGTTTATTCATTTATTTATGTGATTTCTTTTGTTCATTTATTTAAGTAATTTTATTTATTTATGTATTTCTTAATTTAAGTAAATAATTTAATTTATTATATATTTGTTCTTCAGCAAAGCTTTAATGTGCGGTAAAAGAATAATGTGTTTTTCTTTATTTTTTCTTTTCTTTTCTTTTGTTCATTTATTTATTTATTTATGTGAATTTATGTTCATTTATTTATGTAATTGTATTTATTTACTTAAGTACATTTATTTATGTATGATTTATTTATACTTAAGCTTTATGTGTGGTTTAAGAATAATGTGTTAACTTTATTTTTGTCATGCTACGTAAATGTGTTTTCCACAAGGCACCTTCCATTAAGTCGACTTCCACTTGGCATTAACAACATCTAATGAAAGTCCAATCCCAATTCATTTTATTGATTTAAAAGTGTCTCAGCCACCCAGCTGAAGTCAGCACTATAGCAAGTCAATTTGCATATTAATTAGTCCTTAATCAGAAATATTTGGAAAGATGGGGAAATAATAACTAACTCTCCGCTGATCATTTGCGCACCCCCAGATTAAATTGCTGTGCGCTCCACTCACTATTTACAGAGAGCTGTTAGCTTCGAAGAGGTTCACGCTTATGACAAACACACTTATGACACACTCACGCTTATGATAAATTAGATTATGCCACATATAACTGAAAATAAAGCGAGTTACACAGTCCCAGGTGGCAGTTTAATCAGGTTATCAGACACCTTCAGGGCATGTGCTCTGGTCCTGGGCCAGCAGATGCATCTTGTCTAAATGACTATTTGTTTCTTTCTTGGATTTAAGCAGAGTGCCATCAACCAGTAGCTGATAAAAATCAAAGGGCATTAATAGCATCATTTGGTATGCATTAATGCTTCTGTCTCTGTAAATGATCTTTAATCCCAACAGCAAAGGCGCGTGTGTTAACTATACAGTTTATGCATCAAATGCATGTGATTTAGCAGTCATGTTTCTGCTTGTACAGTTCTGATAGCGGCTGCGTTTGAGTGGTTTGTTGTCATGTTCACAACACTGTACATTTAAATCACGCAAGACGCTGTTTTTAATGCATAGCCTTATGTACACATTAATGTAGTCGTGCAACAGTTTCATTGTGTTTTAACACGGAATAAAATGCTAAGAACACTCAGCAGCCTAATGCACTTGCTATTTATAAAGGGTGTTGCATATGTAAACCCGTCTGTTAAATCAGTAAATCACAAAAAAGTCTTAAACTGTGTTTTCACAGGCAGGATTACATATGAAATTTACATTTAGCTGGAATTATTATTTTATTGTTTGAAAACAGATATATTATACGAAATTCTGATTTAAAATAGACACGTAAACTATGTTAAATTATTGACGGTAATTACAGTTACATTTCCCCAAGTGGCATGTTAACACATGACTTTATTGATGTCTACTGGTTTTAATCTGAATCATTTAACATTATTGATTGTTTAGCGAAGCCATGTCCATGGCACTGTAAGTGTAATTTAATTGAGCAGAGAACACGGTTATTATACGGCCCATGTGAGATCTACTGTGTTATTTTGAAGAGTACAACTTTAGCTGTACCGTCTGTGGAATTTCTCTCTGAAGCGAAGCATTTAAGATGCTGTTTTGTCTGTTTTGTCTTGAGGCTTTTGTGTGCTTTGGCTCTCAGAGTATATTCTTAGAAAGAGACTCCCGCACCTCAGCACACATCGACTGCCTAGAACATCTGCTGTATTATGTTCAGACAATCCTGGCAATTCAATGTTCAAGGCGTAACCAAAGACTTCTGAAGTTGACAAACACTTACGTGGTGCTAAACGAATGTTTTCGTCTTGTCTGCGTGCCGTTGAATCAGTTGGTGCAGGTATTTCTGAAATAAGTAAACAATGTTTGTATGTACTGTATGTGTGTAGTAATACCCCCAACCTGGGGGGATAAAAGTATGTTTTTACTACACATGTCTCGAGGTACCTGGATGGCTTGATCAGTATTCAAGAAGTATATTCACTGTAACTACAGGTTTCAAAGCCATACAAAAACAAAAGAGTTGCTCTCACAAAGCTTGACATTTCAAGGGGTTGTTCCTTGTTTCCAATAAGATCCAAATAGAAGAACTGAAAGCAATTTTGAAAGACCTCCATAGATTGTTCTGTTATTACAAACCCACAGGTAGAAAAAAACACCCTAAACTGCTCCTTTATGTCACCTAAAGGGTAATATCACCCATGTGATAATTTATGAGATTTGCACAATTGGCATGCTGTACTGTTTACTGTTACTACACCATTTTTAAGGGTATTACGATATAACGATATAAATTAATAAAAATTGAATAGGACTGCATTTCCCGATAACGATTGCCACTTTGCAAACGTTCGTCACCGTTTCACGTGCGCTTCCCAAAAATGCACTTAACACGACTGCACGTAGCAGTTAACCTTTAATCCCATAGTTCCTCTAATGAGAGGACAGTTCACAAAAGTCTCAAAGAAGAAATCATGGCTGCACCACAGCAGCAAGAGAAAGACAAAGATACTGACAACCACCAAGTAAGTATTTTGACCATTTCTCTTTTAAACACAACATTTTTACTTTGCACAAAATGTGGAGTAACTTTAATACAGCAATCCAGCAACAAACATGCATCCTTTGTTAGAACCAATAACTTGCACATATATATTTTTTATTCTTTATTAATGTATGTTCAGTCATTTAATTTTTATTGTACTGTATTTTTTATTAATTTAGTTTAGTAATTTAAAAAATTTAAACAAACAAAAAATGAATAAATAAAATAGTATAATGCAATGCGATGTAAGTCGCTTTGGATAAAAGCATCTGCCCAATGCATAAATGTAATGTAATAAATGTAAATAAAAACATGATTAGTCACATATAGGAGTGCTTAAGTTTA
The DNA here is from genome assembly GCF_024868665.1 of Triplophysa rosa. Classification (NCBI taxonomy): domain Eukaryota; kingdom Metazoa; phylum Chordata; class Actinopteri; order Cypriniformes; family Nemacheilidae; genus Triplophysa; species Triplophysa rosa. The sequence goes on from NC_079902.1 coordinate 8,568,639, forward strand.
GGCGCAATTCTCCGGTTGTCCTGCAGGTGACCTCATAAATCTGTCTTCTTTTTAGGATGCACTAAGGGGCTGTGTCCACCGAGGCGTTTCTGCCGGTGTACGGTGTGTTTTTTCAATTGTTTCCAACAGAAAAGCAGCGTTTTTTTTCCAACGCTCAGTGCCGGCGCTCTGCGTTTTTTCCACGCTCAGCGCCATCGTTCAACCGGGTGCCCAGAGTTGAAAAATGCTCAACTTGGGGCAGAACGCTCAGCTCATATGCGCCTGCGTTTTCAGCCAAGCTCCTGGCGTTTTCAGTCGGATATAAACGCCTCGGTGGACACAGCCCCTTAGAGATTTGCGATTACTCCTGAGCACCCATAGATCTATGACGATTTTCAAGTGCTACTTAAGTTATGAAGCTTTTGGGAAATGATACGTAAGTCTAAGATGATTCGTACGACTGGTTTTAAGATGCGCTTAGCCTTACGATGCTGAAACGCAGCCTAGGTTTGTCACTTATAAATAAAACAAAAATAAATTAGGAAAGGTCAACTCTAAGAGAGAACATCTTAAAGCAGTCAAAGCAGTGAAGTGAAAAAATAAACATTATGTGTCATTTTAACATTTGAAATTAAATTAAAACGTTAAAACAAAAAAATAGGAAAGTAAAATATTTAAACATTTTCTTTGTCGCATATAAAAAACAGCACAATGTATAGCTAATGCCAGTGTAATTGTTTGTGCGACAAAAATAAAATCAGACAAAGCTGCAACATTTGTGGAATGTTTTATGTACATTTACTTTCTATACAGTACAACACTGAAAAAATCCTGTAAAAAAGCAGAAATCAGAAAATCGGTCTTTTCTATAATTTTACGTTTTTTGACAATATTTTAAAAAATACATGAAAAAATCTGTAAAATTTTGACATTATATGTGGAAAATCTGTAAAAAAAGTAACACAAACATTTTTAACAGTGTACGTTATATTGTAATAAATGCATATTTTCCCAACAGCTGTCATAACGTTGTCAGCAGGTGCCATTGGTTTTTTGTAGTCTCTGGTGTGCCACTTAGTGATTTCGGCCCACAGTCTCTGCGGCGAATGTGGCCGACTCAGGCAGTATTTCTAGATGTGCATTTGTAGAATGAGGAACACGCTGACAGAATGACATAAAGTGAGAAAAGTTACCAAATGAAGTATATTCACGCCGCAGCGTGTTCAGCAGAGAATCTGATGGCAATAAAAGTGAATGGTGAGTGGAAGCAGCGGTCTATGACAGTCACAGCACATGGAATGTAAATTTAGCTGCAGTACAGACCTACATAGATTGAATGCAGCAGTGCGGTGTTCGGCTCAGGGGTGGGGGTGGGTGGGGTACAGTGGCTCACTTCTCGAATATGTCCTCAGACCTTTATTTACAACATCTTTGTAGTTAGCGCTGAGCCTTTGCAGTCTCTCGGTCCGACAGCCTTGGCCACAAAACTGATGTGCAGCGAGATGTTGAATAATTTGTAGTGAGTCCTTGGTATTGATAACAGGGTCACCAGAAAAGCTGTTCTGTGAATTGCATTAATCTTGGGCTGCCGTGTACTACAATTCATCATGATGGGAGGAGGGATATGGCTTCAAACTGAAGCCTGTCCCAGACCAAATGAAGTCCTAAAGTACACTGTACACACCTCTCTCTTGAAGAAGAACCCGCCGATCCTTTCTGTAAACACCTTGAGACATGACATGCATGCTTTCTGTCCTCCTGGCTTTTTTAAGAAATTGCATGGTTATTATAGGAGTTTATGACATGATCAGACGTACATAAATGTAAATTAATAAAAGATAGAGGGGGGAGACCGTGCCATTTTAGCGGATGCTATTTCAGCACAAATTCCTGGTTCTTCTATGCAAACCACCCACAATTTCAAGCAGGCGCAGAAACAAATTTCTTTTTAGTAAACACATTTCCTTTATATCCAAAAAATCTTATTATTGGAAGATTTATTCAGGTGATTATACAATTTATTTGGATTTATTATAATAAATGTATTGAAATTGATTTATTGTATTTAATATTATTACAATTAATATAATTAATATAATTAAATATTATATGATTTAATATTAATTATTATTATAATTAAATGTGCAAAATATATAAAATGTATATTTAAATACATAATTGTACTGAGACAATATAAATGTAATTCAAATATTTTATTCTTATTATTATTTTCACTATTTTTTATTTATATTTAAATATACATTAACATATACTGTATGTTTTAATTTTTTTATTTTATACATTCTTGTACATTGTTTGCATTGTTTATATACATTTTAATGAAAAAAGAGCATTTGTCAAAAGCTTTAAAGCTCACCCAAAAATAATATCATTTACTCACCCTTTTGTCATTTCAAACCTGTATGTCTTTATTTCTCCCACAGAACACAAAATAACATGTTTTGAAGAATGTTGTTAACTGGCCCGCATTGGTTTTGTGTCCATATAATAGAAGTGAATGGGGTCCAGTGCTGTTCAGTTACTGACTTTCTTCAAAATATCTTCTCTTGTGTTCTGCGGAAAAAAGAAAGCCATAAACATTTGAAATGACACGAGGGTAAGTGAATGATGACAGAATTTGCATTTTTGGGTGAACTATCACTTTAAAGAAAGGAAGATGATGTAGTGGAGCACACATTTTAAAGAAATGATTTTGGAGAGATGTTTTGAGTCCCTGGAAAAATCTGTCATATTATGGTAGTCTGCTGCATTCTTCACAACATCCCACGGCCTTGTACATTTTATCAGTTCATGTGTTTTCTTCAGAATCAAACATATGATCGTAGTGTTAGCCCCATGTTCTGCCTGTAGTTTTTTGACCTTGAATGCACTGCTTCGCGTAAAAACAACTGCCGCGTGTATAAATGTAACTAACTTGATTCGCATAATTCCTTTTGTGAATCAGATAGCAAAACGACACAGGCAACACATGCAAATAAACAACCCTATCAGTTTATTTTTAGCGAATCCCCCCTGCACAGTACAATAACATTACATGACGTAAACCTTTTCGTTGCCAATATGTTATGAGAAATGCCTCAGAGGTGATTTATTACTAAACTAACAAGGATCTTATATTACTCTGTCAAAATTGTGAGTGAGCATTTCAACATGCATATGAGCATTTCAGTGCTGACATACAGAAGAATGCCATTGATTCCATTTAAATTAGTATTTAGGTGAATCTGAGGTTCTAACCATGCATCAAACATTCACTTTTGCAACACTTAATTGTTTAAATCAATTTAACAATAGCATATACTTAATATAACGCCATAATATTTTTTAAATATATACACTTGAGAGTGTTTGTAAGTGTTGCAAAAACAGCAATGGCCTTAGTGGTCAACACTATATTTATTTACACAGTGAGTGGAGCTGATTCAGTATTTCTAAATAAAACTGTTGAAATGAAACTGTCAGCTTAATGAAACTGTATAGAGTGTCACGTACCTCCTCTAAGATAAATATAGTACATTTTGTACATCCTAGCTTGCTGGAAAAGCTTCAAAAAGGCAAAGCCACTTCACAACAAAATTTGCTTGTAAATCATGAATTGTACAACCAAATGCTCACTTTTAAGAAGAAAAATATCAATCATCAATATCAATGCATATGGGTCTGTTGTGATGAAACTTTCTCCAGCTGACCGTTTGCATGCACCTCTTGATCACATGCAGAATTTTTAATCAAGAAGTAGCTTATGTTGCAGGCACTGAAGATCCATCATTCTCAAACTGCTATTGATGTGAACGTCAGGACCAGCAAGAAAGCATCACACAGTGCAGAACTGCAGAACACACAACAAAGCACTCAGTGTAATTAGCAGAGAGGCTCTTGCCTCCGTCCTGAAATCACACTGATGAAACCAGAAGTGACGTTGCAGAGAACGTGAAGCACGACTTATGTTGTAATGGAACAGCGGCCACTGAAAGCTGATCAAACACAAGCTGTACTGTAATCTCAACAAAGGAACTTGTTGGTCTGTTTACTGTTGTTTACTGTTTGTGTGCTCAAGCCATTTTGATATACTGAACTCCACAAAGGAATAGTTCTGCCAAAAATGGAAATTATGTCATTATTTTTTCTTCTGTGGAAAACAAAAGAAGATATTTTCAGTGATTTGTGTCCATATATTAGAATTTAAAGGGACAGTTCACCCAAACATTTAAATTTTCTCACCATTTACTCACCCTCAAGTTGTTCAAAACCTGTATAACTTTCTTTGTGCTGTTGAACACAAAAGAAGATATTTTGAAGAATTTAGGAAAGCAGTTCTGTGGCAATTTTGACTACCATTTACATTTTTCCTACTATAGCAGTCAGTGATGTCCCAGAACTGAAAATTGCTAACATTCTTCCAAATATCTTTCTCGTGTTCACCAGAACAAAGAAATTTATACAGGTTTGGAAGAACTTTAGGGTGAGTAAATGATTACAGAATTTTCATTTTTGGGTGAACTGGAATGCCAGAGGGGGGGACCAAGGTGACGCACCCCTGACATCCAATTGGCCACCCTGGGTTCTACCCCAAAATTTGATTCGCTACTTATGTTGATTGACATCTGATTTCACCTCTCGCTATACAAAGCTTTTATTTTGACGTTCGGCGGCAGTACTTGCACGTGACGTCACCGCACACGAAAGTCAAGCGAGTCTTTACCTTTATCTTGACTTTGTTTAGAACGGAAAAAAGTTGTCTTGCCATGGATTGTACAGCGCGAAATAAGAGATTTATTTTTAAAGACTGATGAAAGATAGAAAAGAAGCAAATGGATCGCTGCAATTTGCTAAACAAATGGAATATTAAAACGTACACGCTTGCTTGCTAGCCATTTCAAGTCAGACTCGGCCAGGTAAGTTTTTGTGTTGAACCATACCATCATAGTGTTATCTACCTACTTTCTAACGTTACACTTTTAAATGTTGCATAAATGTAAAGTTTTCCCAGTGTTTTCTAACCTCAGATAAATATAAACAGTGTTGGATGTTTAACATTCTAAGCAGGTGTACTTCATACAAACTTTAGAAATACACAAGAAGGAAGCATCGTGTTTTAAATAAGTTTCACTTTTTAGCCTTGGCTTTAGGATTCCTAAACAACTTTTCATTGTGTAAGTTATCATTAGGCTCCATTAACAGATAGTATCGGTTCCCAACATACATTGTTTAATTCAGGGTAGGAAAATAACAGAGGCTTTTGAAAAAAATGACAACAAGGTGAACAAAACTGCTCTCCAAATTCTAAATAAGATTAGGTGAAAATGAAAGAATGTGGATGACAGCGTTTTTGCTCTGCTGTCAAGTTCATGATATGAATGTACTGGCCAATCAGAGGCGTTTGAATGATTCACCGGTGAAGAAGAGGTGTGCTGAAGTGCACTACGCTCACAAAGTTTATCATTAACAACTGCGTATAGATACGATGTAAGAAAGAGATTCATTAGAGCAGTCAGACTCTTTACTGTATACCTGAAGCCGTTGAGTGTTTTAGTGATGTTGGATGTTCTTTGTTTGTTTTCTATATATTTCCCATTTGAATAACTGATTTTTATGTTTCTTAGAGAATCAAATGCTTCTCAGCTGGTTTTTCCTGTATTCTACACTGTAATCCCGAAACAGTACAATCTACTCATTAAAAATGAGTTAACTGTACTCAAAACTGAAATTTAAATTTACTTAAAACTTTATTTTGTCCCAGATAGCAAGCAACCATTGAACACATTTTTAAAAAAGGTTCAAATTTAACCAGACTACCATTATGGTGATCAGTGTTTGCTTTAGTTGGGCTCTTGACTCTTGTGTTTCACTACTAGAACATTTGCTTAGCTTCTCTTTAACATGAAGCAGTGTGTTAAAACCTGTTTGTTTCGGGTAAAAAGCAAAGAAATCCGGTAGCTGATTTCAATTGGTGCTCATTATGAATCACTGATAAAGAGTGTGCTGTGTTTATATTACAGATTAGTCTTATGACTGTCATATCCTCAGAGACAAATTAAATATGCTTAAAAACCTTTTAACTAATAAATAAATTAGACATGAATAATCAGTCTACGAATCTCAACAATGGTGACAATCAACAAAATAAAACTTCATGCTGCAATGCATGCTGGGTAACATCATAGTACAAAACTCATTCATGATTCCCAGCATGCATTGCAGTTGATCTGTTTATCTGAATTTGTTTGATGATTGTCACCATTGTTGAGGTTTGTATGATGAGTGTTGATGTCTAAGTGTGTCAGTAAAATGTTCTCTATTTTGACACAATCCTTGTGCATTTATGAACTGAAACATTCTCATCAGTAAGAAAAGGATCAAACTCATTCTTTTTACAACAGCTTTTGTACTTTCTTAATAATTGACACCTATTATGAAATCTACTCCAAACTGACCTTTTAAAGATCTCTTTTTCAATGCGCAAGTGTTATTTCTGAAACACACACAAGCACTGACAGAGAAGTTAACTTAACAGAAGCCAAGAGTCAAGAGCCCAACTAAAGCAAACACTGATCACCATAATGGTAGTTTAATCACTTGCTAATTTTTTTTAGTAAAGTGTACACTATTATAATAAGTTAACTTAAGTAATGATTTTGAGTCAGCAGTACTTAATTATATTTGATCAGTATGTTCACACAACAATTATTATTGAGTTCAACTAACTTAAAATTAAAACACTACTTTACTTAAAAATATTGATGTAATCGGTTTCCTCATATTACTTTAAGTAAAGTCAACTTATTACATTTCACAGTTCGACAGAGCAGTTGATGTTACTAATTATTTTAAGTTCAGTCTACTAGAATTTAGCGCAATGCCCTTTTATATGTTGGATGAGCTGAACATTTTAAGTTCTCTTTACTCAAATATCAAATACACATTACTTAACTTTTTTAAGATAATCGGTTACCTCAAAATGTTTAAGTACATTCAACTTGTCCGGGTTTACAGTGTAATATCTGAAAGTAATAATCAAGATGACAACATCAAGGGCAATCTGCATCAATGATTTTGTTTTAATCTTGCAGTCCTATGGATTGAGTTTATGTTTTATCAGATATATGCTGCTCTGATCCACATCAGTTTAAAGACCCCTCTGGTGCTGCTTTGTTTCTGTTTAAATTAAACAAGTTATCAGGGTTAAACTATGTTTTCAACATTTTCATTATTTATATTTTATCATTTATTTCATCTAGATACATTTAGAAGTAAATTATCACTTGTACCTCTATTTATAATTCGATGCCAGGTAAGTGTTTCACACACATTTTCTGTCATGGTCTGTGGGCCACCCCCTGGCCACCCCATATATAAAACTCTAGCTCAGCTACTGGAACTGTCCCTTTAAAGTCACCATGAAACGTAATTTACGATTGACTTCTTTTCCATATCGTGACGTGTATCCTAGTGAAACGGCTTCTGAAATTAGAAAAAAATGTAGGGCGTGGCTTTATTTTGCCCTTCCATTTTTGATTGTTTTGTTGTAAGTTGGGCCTGGAGGGGAGCGCTAAAAATGCCTGGCCATTGGACAGTCAGTATAGTCCTACCTCTTTTTTGTTGCTGACATCATGTGTATTACTTCATGTAATACGTAATTATGTTGAAAACTTGCACGTTCAACTTGTAAACACTGACTTGGTACTTCCGCCTACATCAAGCGTGACCTTTTCAACGTAATTACGTATTACGTGAAGTCATGAATGCGCATCGCAGAACAGAGCAAGGTGAGCATTTGTGTTTATAAAGCATATACATTTTAATTTTAATGATCGTTTCACCAGATAAGACCCTTATTCATTGGCTACACTGAAACTGTAATTTTGGCCTTCAACCGTTTGGAGTCCATTGAAGTCCAGTATATGGAGAAAAATCCTAGAATGTTTTCATCAAAAACCTTAATTTCTTTTCGACTAATGAAACAAATACGTAAACATCTTGGATGACATGGGGGTGAGTAAATTATCATGAAAATGTATTTTGAAAGTGAACTACTCCTTTAATCAGGTGGCCTTTCTATTGAAGACAGAATTACAGTGAGGGAAATAAGTATTTGATCCCCTGCTGATTTTGTAAGTTTGCCTACTTACAAACAAATGAAGGGTCTATAATTTTTATGGTGGGTTTATTTTAACTGATAGACACAGAATATTAAAAAAAATCAGGGGAAAAAAATGTTATATAAAGGTTATAAATTGATTTGCATTTCAGTCAGTGAAATAAGTATTTGATCCCCAAGCAAAACATAACTTTGTACTTTGTGGAGAAACCCTTGTTGGCAAGCACAGAGGTCAGACATTTCTGATAGTTGGTCACCAGGTTTGCACATGTGTCCGGATACATTTAGTCCACTCCTCTGTCAATCTTTAAGGTTTCTTGGCTGTCGCTCAGCAAATTGGAGTTTTAGCCTCCTTCACAGAGGTTCTATAGGACTAGGGTCTAGAGACTGGCTAGGACATTTAATGTGCTTCTCCTTAAGCCACTATTTGGTTGTCTTGGCAATATGTTTTGCGTCTTTGTCATGTTAAAGGCTCATCCATGACCCATCTTCAGTGACCTAGTTAAGGGGAGGAGGTTCTCGTCCAAGATTTTACGGTACATGGGCCCGTCCCTCAGCCCCTCAATGCGGTGAAGTCATCCTGTATACCTGTAGCAGAGAAAAAGCCCTAAAGCAGAATGTTTCCAACACTGTGCTTCTCTGTAGACATGATGTTCTTGGGCTCATAGTCAGCATTTCTCTCCCTCCAAACACAGGAGTCCATTTTGGTCTCACAGCAGTGCCAGCACTTTCGCCAAAGCCTTTTCTGAATCATTTTGATGTTCATTGTCAAACTTAAGACGAGCCAGGCGGGCCTTCTTGGGCAGGAGGACCTTGCGGGTGCTTCAGGATTTCAGTCTACTGTGGCATAGCGTGTTACCAATGTGTTACCAATGTTTTGCTTGCTAACTGTGTTCCCAACTGTCTTGAAATCATTAACAGGCTTCTTCCGTGTAGTTCTGGGCTGATCTTTAACATTTCTCATGATCATCTTTACCCCATTGGGGAAATATTGCAGGGAGCTCCAGAACAAGGGCATTTGATAGTTATTTTGTATATCTTCTATTTCCAAATAATCACACCAACAGTTGTCTCCTTCTCACCAAGCTTCTGTCTGTAGCCTATTCAAGGTTTGTGCAGGTCTCCAATCTTGTCGCTGACATCCTTTAAAACCTATTTGGTCTGGACCATGGTGTTGGAGAGGTTGAACTGGAAGATACAGATTCTGTTGGCAGGCATCTTTTATATACATAACAAGCTGATTTAGGAGTACTTTCTTAAAGTGACAGGACTAATCTGTGGTCCATATAGGCACATAACCAATCTGTGGAGCCAGAATTCTTGCTATTTGCTAGGGGATCAAATACTTATTTCACTGACTGAAATGCAAATCAATTTATAACCTTTATATAACATTTTTTTCCCCTGATTTTTTTTAATATTCTGTGTCTATCAGTTAAAATAAACCCACCATAAAAATTATAGACCCTTCATTTGTTTGTAAGTAGGCAAACTTACAAAATCAGCAGGGGATCAAATACTTATTTCCCTCACTGTATGTAAACCTAGATCAAAATGTATATCACTGGTATGACCAGACTTTGCATCACAGCTTGTCAACTATTGGAGGAACAAAAAATACGAAAAGTCATTTTTGACATTTATCTTTATTATTAGGTAAAGAAGTAAAATGTGTTGAACAGTTTACATAACATAAATAATGAAAATTAGCAAGTGTAGGGGCACATTTTTAACTCATAACTTAGTTCATTGCACTTGAATTATTAAGTGCATCGATTTCGTGCGCAAACAAGTTAAATGAACTAAAATTTCAATTTATAGGTTCAAAACATAAAATTTAAAATCATGTTTAGAGCAAAAATATTATTTCTGTGTCTTTAGTTTACTCTTTGTACATGGCACTAATTTGCATGATTTCAGCATAAGTAACAGATTTCTAAGAAACTATTTGAAGCAGATAGAAATACGGGAATGTTACATTTAAGACACAACATGCAAGTTCCAAAATGTATTACAATACTTTCTACTTACAGTATCTTGCACAACACCAATAATGGCTCTTATTAAACAACCCAGCTGTAGCCTCAAGTCATCACAAAAAACAATGTACCTCAGCTCTCAAACAACTCATTGGTACTTTCCTTCTCTTATTGTACTGTATGTCCAATTAATTACTCAAGTCTCTACCAGTGGACTGTATTTGTCCTTCCATATGAGTCATCAAGTCCTGCACGAGGCTCCGACTTCATTTTGCAGCATGTGCCTTTTGCTCACTCCGACTTCCTGCTTATTGCGACTCCTCTGAATGCCCTCTGGGAATACAGCTGGGATATGGCCTACATGAAACAATAAAAAGCAGTAAGGAAAATACTGTAAATGTGTACGTTAGTGCATTATGGAGCTTATTATAATTGCATGTTTATCTCCATTCTATTTAGACTGATTGCATAGCACACCGATGGTGATGGTGATGCACAACATGTCATCTCCATGCTCATAAGCAGCACATGTTAGGAAAAAGATGGGCTTCTAATCCCAATGAAATCAGTATCCTTAGAAATGCACAATCCGCACACCTGGGATGACAAACGCAATCGTGGCGTGTTGAGCTCACACCGGGTGAGCTTCAAAACACGGTGAGCCGTTCTAATAAGCAAATTCCTTCTCTGCGGGAAGATGCGGACAAGACAAGTGATTCAGTGGGATTGTATCAGCTCCCAGGATCCCTTGTCTGCCTGACTCTCTTCTCTCGGGCAACTCAGATCTATTTGATAGCATTTAGCAGGACACGCAGATGTCAACTGCTGCTGACCTTGCCAGCTAATTAAAGCTAATGACAGGAATCTTATTTGCTTCTGCTCGGGAACCTGAAAGCTGTCGTTACGTTCCTTTGCTAAATTCATGTATATGCCCGATTTGGTTTCATCTGGGATCTTTAAACTGGCAGCTGGATTATAACATGTCTTTCTTTAAAGCGTCGAGGGAGGTTGGTTTCAACAGTCTCTTTGGCATTGGTCAGCACAGTGGCGTATAGAATCAATGATGTTAATGCAGAAGATGCACAACGCTTGAGTTTAGCAGACAGATCGGGTTCATTGATTGCTCACATGCTCAGTGTCCTGAATGCCTGAATCTCTCAACACTGATAGACCTGGTGAAATCACAAATTGAGTTATTTAGTTCATGCCTTTAAGTCTGAAGGTCATTTATTGTACGTGCTAGTACAGTGGTCCTTAAATAGTGGGTTGTCACCCAATACTAGGTTGCAGATCTGTTCTTACAGATGGGGGGGAACATACTGAAAAATAATAATGAAAGGCAAATTTTAATAATTGCACATATAACCAGAAAAGCAAAATTTAAAGGGGACAAAAAGTCTTTATCAACCTTTTTTTGGCGTAAATTAGTATGTTGTTTGGTAGAATCTAGCCAAATTAAGTAAATGGCAATACTGAAAACCTTTACTGTTATTGTATAGCTTTATACTGTATAGAACAAAATTAGGAGAGCTGTGTCTGTTGGTGTTAATAAAACTATAAATAATTTCACATATTTCAGATCAAAAACTGTATATTTCAAAAGTTTCCTTACATTTATAAAGTCCCCATGAAATGGAAGTTGCGATTGACTTCTTTTCTATATCGTGACGTATATCTGAGTGAAACGGCTTCTGAAATTAGAAAAATGTGGGCGGGGCTTTATATTGCCCTTCCCTTTTTGATTGGTTTGAGGGCTAAAAATGCCTGGCCATTGGACAGTCAGTATAGTCCTACCCCTTTTTGTTGCTTACGTCATGTGGTGAAGAGTTGTTGTTGTTGAGAGGGGAAGGGAGCTTAATGTTTTTGATTAAAGATTACAAGTGCAAATGAATAAAAAAAATAATGGTGTGCACAAAAAAATCATTTACAATAATCACTGCAACACTGTGTAAAACAGTTTTCCTCTTTGATTTCATCGTGACTTTAAGTGAAATTGGATTTACAAGTCATTTGAACTTAAAGGGATAGTTCACTTAAAAATGAAAATTCTGTCATCATTTACTCACCTTCTTGTCTGTTCAAACCTATATGACTTTGTTTCTTCTACAGAACACAAAAGAAGATATTCTGAAGGAAAAAGGTAACCGAACAGCACTGGCACCCATTCACCTCTATTGTATGGACACAAAACCAATGGGTACCGCCGTTGTTCGGTTACCAACATTCAAATCTTCTATTGTGTTCTGCAGAAGAAAGTAAGTCAGACAGGTATGAAATGACAGGAGTGTGAGTATACGATGACAAAATGTTCATTTTTGGGTGAACTATCACTTTAAATTATAGCTGTTTTTTGTATTATTTCATTCTTGTCGAGTTATGCAAAATACAACTATTTTTTTAAACCTGTTTAATATCATTTAAGTTCAAATGACTTATTAAGTCAATTTGATTTAACTTAAAAATAGGCAACTTTTGAACCACAGTTTTTAAGTTGATTTTTTTAAGTGTTCATATAATAATAGACAAATAAATAAAGGGTAGAGTAGCCATGGAATTGTGAATATAATATGAAAAAGGAATACCAATTTATACGTTTTTTAACATACCCTGTGGTATGTTACGATATCATGAGAAAAATGATGATATTCAGTAAGTATAAACAGTGTAATTTCTTGAAGTAAATATAACATTGACAGTAAGTATAAGAAAGGATAAATAGTAGAAGCATGTCTAAACGAAAGATTCAAATGGAATAAGTTACTGGAGCTAAAAAAAAGTGACCAAGTACAGTATTTATTTATACATTTATTTTAAACATGATTTCATGCACTAAACTACTGGCTACTCAAGAGCATTGAATACATACACACATGCAGGTGGCTTTAAAACCAATAGAATTCATTCACTGATTTCATGGGCTCTCTAAGCATAATAATATGGATTACAACTCATTGGTTCTTTTGTAGACTACCCTCAAACTTTAGTCATTTCAAATAGATGATTCCAAACAATTATTTGATCTTAACTGAGCAATTATGTGCTCTTTTACTCAGCAAACTTCGCTCCTTCCTCATGAATCCTCCCGCAAGTTCACTTTAATACCTGAGGGATATGTAATTGCATTCGTCTCAGACCAATAGTACAAGCAGACTAGACTTATGCATTATTCATCTGCATTCCCTTTGCTGTAGTTCAAATTAGAGGTCATCCTCGAGTGGAGGATGAGGTGATGTTACACTGGCCCAACGGTAATAAACTCATACTGTGCTGGAGACGAGAACCATAAAACTTTTATTGTATTTACAAGTACAAACATGTGATATAGTTATCTGACAAGGTGCTTTCTCTCTCTCTCTCTCTCTCTCTCTCTCCGCTTACCTGATATAATCTCCTCACCTTGACACACTGCAGGAGCCCTACCTGATCATTGATTCTGCTGGAGCAGTGATAACTCAGAAGGATCAGCCTAACATCTTTAAAAGCGCAATTAGAAAGAGAGACACTTTCATTTTTCTTTTTCAGAATAAAATTGACAGTAGTGGATGCACAGTACTACGTATATAGCCAAAGGCCAATCTTAACCCAACCCGCTCAACAAGCCCTGAGATGTGGCCCACCCACAACTAGTTGCATTTACATTTAGTCATTTAGCAGACGCTTTTATCCAAAGCGACTTACAAGTTGGGTAAACAATGGAAGCAATTGGGTCAACATTAGGAAAACAAAAAGCATAAGTGCAATAAAACATGTCTCACAAAGCCGGTGTACAGAGCAAATTTTTTTTCTTTTTTTATATATAGATAGAGTAGAAAAGGTGACATCATGAATGAAAGTTTGAAACAAAAGTGTGATGCTGTATCTTGTAATATTTCTTATGTTCTACAAATGACAAGACAACAATTTTCATCATATGAAAACAACTGATCTACACTGTAAAAAACAGAATTTTTCTACGTTATTGATTTATTTGATCTCTTATTGATTTTCCACGTATAATGTCAAAAAAACTTTAACTGTTTTTTTACAGATTGTTGATGTATTTTTTTAAATACAGCCAAAAATAGTACACAGAAGAAGACAGGGGAAAACATGTAATTTTACAGGGAGAACTGTTATTTTATGGTTTATTTCTGGCGCTCCGGTTGACATTTTTATGTGATTTTTTTTACAGTGTAGCATACAGTGTGGCCTCTAATGGCATGACAGGTCCCCCATAGGGGCAGGGCCTCACTCATCTCTTGCACCAGAGGACACTAGACCTAAATCCATAGAATTCTCTGAATCATTGATTTGAAATTATGATTCAAAATTCAGTCCTATTCCAATGTCTTGTGATCTTGTGAACACAACCAACGCAGGTTATTTTTAAAACAGGCCAGTACAAATCAAGGGCAGTCAGTGAGGCGAAGGACCAGCATTGTGATTTATCAGTCTGGCTAAATGAAAGAGACTGCAGAATGTGGATCCCTGTGCGAATATGAACAAATGTGGCTTTTAATGTGATTGCCAGAGGCGGTTGTGCCATCAGTCAAGGTTAAGGCCGGTTGCGGTCAGGCAGATCTACCTGAGCATGCAACAACCGTACGTGTGAACGCTTTGAAATAGCACCTGTTAAAATTAACGAGGCAGCTGGCTGGTCTCCTCCCTTTTTTATGCATGGGATATTTCTGAAGAGATGATAGCACCGCTGGGTTGGATTGCAAGGATGCCATAATTTACTCTGGCAAGTTTGTGGAATCATTCATAAGACACTCGGTTAACACGTAAACGAATTTGTCAGAACAGACAAATAATCTGCGGCGATTTGTCACGCGACATCAGCGGCGCGCACCCGCTCTGATCATCCCGAGCCCAGATGAGAACCAGAGGACGTGCTCTTTCACTCCGGAGACAGGTGTATTTATCATCCCCGCAACAAATGTAGACGCATGATTCACTTAAAACTGAAGCCAGATGGGGGAGCATTCATGACAAGCGTATTTTCTCGGATTGCAGCTTGCTGCATGAACGCTTTCTAAAGCGAAATCAACAATCACGGAGAGTGCCGAACAATTGGTGAGCAATCGCAGGGGTCAAAATTGGCACGTGTGACCTGTTCTCCGTTGCACGCTTGCTCACCGCCATGCCCTCACAGACACAGGTGTGTCCATTCAGCATGACTGATCAACATGTTTTATAAAAAATTGTTTTCCAGTTGAGGAAATAGCTCATGGGTCCGTGTTTTAGAGGGAAATTACATACCTCAGTCACACTTGAGCAAAATTACATCTCCATTTCCCAAATGGAACTCATTTTGAATAGCTATAAATAGGTAGGTCAATCTCATGCCAGCTGCCTGTTAGTGCTCCGCTCTGTGAAGAGTGGTGAACCTACAATGGTTCTTACATTTTTACTACATTAGTTTCAGACATTGGTCGTAAATGCATGCTTTTGCACCACAGAAGATGGTTTACTGTGCATTTATATTGTTGCTAAACCACATGTATACAGATGATTACTGGTATGCGGTTTCATTAAGAGAGAGATAAAGTTACCATGGTACATTGAGCTTATGAGTTTGTTCTGCTTTTGTGTATCCCCGTAAATAGCTTCTCGTTTATGGTGAAAAACATGAAAACGTTTTCATCTCTTTCTAAAACACATTTTCTAAAACACGAATATTCTTATGACTGATGGTCGGCTTCAAAAACCTCAATAGCTTTGTGTGGGTCGATACAGTGATACCCCAGCACATTATTTATTGAGCAGATGGGCTTGGGTCCTTCAAGTCAATGCATTGAAACAGTATCTGCCAGTCACAGACAAGACCACCCCATTTAATGCTCGTGCCAATGTGGCTGACATTCAAAATGATCTGGCTCTCCTATGAGGTAATGCATTTGTTGATGTTAACACAGACGCGGTTTAAAATAAACTTTTTATAGCTATGTTTAATTGGATTAAACCTATCATCGTGTCAGCTTGTTTAGCATTTAATGGCTGAGTTGTTTTTGATAGACTCAGCAAATTCACACGCTACATAACTTCAATACATAACCTTCTGTTCTTGGGTTTTAACAATCACTTTATTTAAGACATTGTCAACATTATTCAGTTCTGTCATAATGGCCACTTACAATAATGACAGACAGTGAAGAGTGCAGAACAGGATGAGGCAGTCTGAGCCTCTTTTTACTGTTTGTGTTGTCACAAAAAGCACAAATTTAACTGCATTTCTCCAATGCTGTGAATAGACTGTTTATTCGTCATGATATATTAGAGCTGTCAAGGTGTTTGACAGAGATATAAACTACATCTATGAGTCACACTTCTGTAAAAATGAACAAAAGTGGTAGAAACTGTAAAATTGGACAAACTGAACAAAACAGATCGAAGCATTCTTTACTAACACACAATTTTAATGCACAGTATATATTGACTAAAACGTGCATGTATATTCCTTAATAAATCAGTTACAGTGAAATATTATAATATAGATGCACCGATATATCGGCCAATAATCGGTATCGGTCGATAAAAGCAATTTTTCACACTATCGGCTGTTGTTTTAAAAACAGCCGATGATCAGGGCCAATATATCCTGTCAATCAAAAGAGGAGAGAAAAAATGCAATGAATTTGTGCTATAGACAGTTTCATTGGTCGCATGCGCCTGGCCCGAAGTTACCTTCCAGTCAAATCTGTTGAATTTTATTGTATGTTAATTTTATTAAATAAACAATTTGTTGAATGGGTCGTCGTGTAACTGTCTCATTTAAGTTTAGCCAAGTAACGTTTTTTTCTATCCGGTTATTTTTTAATCGAAATAACCAGAAGTTAAGTTTGTTGTATGTTGTTGCTTTGAAATTGTTATTATAGAAAGTGTTAAGAATCATCACCAATTTGATGTTCAGTACTTACAGTATATTCATTATATGAATTAATAAAATTCAGAAAGTTAAGAAATATTAATTTAATCTTCAGAATCTGCATCGGCAGATATCACTTTGAATAATTGGTATTGGTGGAGAAATTTTGTATCGTTGCATCTCTATAATATACAAATACAATGATGTACAGAGACAATTGTATATGTATGTTCTTAGCATTTTCCAGTTTTAAGTTTAAGTTTGCTCTTCAAAATCTTTGCCCTGCAAGAGCATCCCAAACATGGTGTTTCATTTCAAGTATCATTTTACCATAATTAAAGCCCATGGGAACGTCACTCGATTGCATCATGTCACTACTAGGCCTGTAGCTTTGCATTGGCAAGCGTCATGCTTGTTATTACATGTGCAGTCAAGTGGAATTTAGTGGAACAGATCTAGTAAAACTGAAGTCTGTTCCAAGAATAAAATAAAAGCTGTCAGTTTGCTTATAACAAAAAGGGCATTAGACTTTAATGTAACACAATTTGTCTAATATGTTTTCAAATTTGTTGATATGAAAAAGTTGATAAAAAAGTATATAAACGTTGATATGAGTTACTCCTGTTAGTGGGCAATTGTTACTTTTAATATATAATTCAATCCAACATAACATTGTTTACTTGGGTGATCTAAAAAAAATTAAACCTTAATCTGTAGTCAGGTTGTTTTAGCACATTTGGGTAACCCTACAATCGCCTTTTTTTGTTAAGGGGTGTTTCTGCAACTGCGGCCACTTTTAAGTCCCAGCAGTGAAATTTTAGATTTATGTCAAAATTTGTCATATGACGCTTTATAAATATATTCACAGTGTCATCACACACCTTGAAAAAAAAAGAATGATTAATGTGATTTAATATAAAATTATATAGCATTTATAGGTCCAAACACCGTTTTTGTTCATGTCCCACAACTCTGGTCACAATATTAAGATATGTAAAATAAGATAATTGAATTACAATTTGACATTATTTCAAATGGAATTGTTTAATATACATATTAATTTACATCATCGTAAATATTTTTGTATGTTTTACTGATCATTTTTATAATTTTATTAAGTAAATGTGCCTGTCCCACACTTTGGAGTCCTTAATGAAAAAAGGCTTTTATAATGAAGTTTTATCGAAGACAAACACGTCTAGTTTCTATAGAAACAGAAATTACCATATGAGCACATTGCTGACAGATTGGACCACCTCACTACCTCACTCACAAGATCCCAAGGTAAATATCATCTTTTCTGTGTCAGTATTTATTGTGTGTCCTTACCATACAGCTTAGTAATTCAGTACTTTGAACTACATTTTAAAAATAAATGTATAGTATGTTTAATTCATGTATATTAGTGTTGCAATAATAATCCAGGCAAGAAGCGGATCCACGTGCAGTAAACATTTTAATAAATAATAAATGACAAAAACGAACCAAGGTAATTCACAGACTGAACAAAGCATGAAACAAAGACTGACACCAAACAAAGGAAACAATAGGGCTTAAATACACTGGGATAACAAGGAAACAAGAAACACCTGGGGGAACTAACACAAAAAACTACAAAAGACCAGAGGTGGACAGTAACGAAGTAAATTTACCTGAGTACTGTACTTAAGTACACTTTTTGAGTATCTGTACTTTACTTGAGTATTATTTTTTCTGAGTACTTGTACTTTAACTTCACTACATTTGAAAGACAAATATCATACTTTCAGAGGTGGGTAGAGTAGCCAAAATCTTTACTCAAGTAAAAGTACAAGTAACTTGAGAAATTGTTACTCAAGTAAAAGTAAAAGTCACTATTTTAAAATGTACTTGAGTAAAAGTAAAAAAGTATGCAATGAAAAAACTACTCAAGTAGCTAGTTACTTAGTTACTTTGTATCTGATTATATAGGCCTACTACATTAAATTAATATTAACGCCAATATTTTAATATTACATTTTAATCAATATTTTTAATTATCATAAGCAGATATCTTTGCAATATACTAGAGAGACTAAAGAATAGACAAACACAGAAGAGACAAGCATTTCTGTAAATTTCATCTAGTCCTGATGTCAATGTAGTTTACACAACTTATTTAGAATAATAGACCATGTCAAACTAAAGCATGAACTAAACTCAGAGCATTTCCTAAGATGATCTAGAACATCTGCAGTGCTCTCTTAAATGAAATACACATTTTTGAACAAAGCTCATGTTTTCTCGTGTTGTGTCACGTGTGTGTTGTGAAACGCTCTTACTTGTAAACAAACAGTAAACAGTGAACCACACGCCCATCAACAAGTTTTCTTCCTTCTGTTCTTCAAATGTATATTTCTGCAAGCCCACGTCTCTGTGTCTGACAGGTAACGCGCATGTTGCTGTGTCTGACGAACAGGTCGCGCGGGTGCGCGCATATGGCGGGCATTTATCATTGCTGGCAAACAATATGACACATTTGCAGTTTTGATGTATAGATATAGATTATATCCACTTCATCCAACGCTCTTTGTGTTCTGCGTGTTCTTAAGTTTCGCGCTACGAGGAGTGAGTAATCCTGCTTCAGATGATTCAGATCGTGCTGCGAACTGAACAAATCATTTGAACTGATTCATTAGCCTATTCAAATGGTTTTGCCCATTGTTCAATTAATGCTTTCAAAAGAATCGACTCAAAAGAATCGATCACTCGGGAATGCCCGTAAAAAGAGACGACAACCTTGAAATAAACAACGCGTTTTAAAAAGCATATTTTAAAATGAAGGAACGAAGGAACGTCACGCAATGTAAGTTATGTAACGAAGTAAAAGTACAGATTTTCTATTAAAATTTACTCAAGTAAGAGTAAAAGTACACACTTTTAATTTTTACTTAAAAGAGACATTCCTCATATTTTTAAGGGCTTATTTTGGTTTATGGAGTGTCCGACAACAAGTTTATGTACATACATGATGTAAAAATACTATTATTTCGTAATAATAAGCAGTTTTTATTACCTTACTTCTTGACTGACTCTCAAATGATTCGTTCCGCGATTCATCTGTGTAATCTCCGCCTTTCCGCCAGCGTAGTCTGATCTGATTGGTCAGATAGTGTAGTCTGCTGTGATTGGTCAGATGGTCTAGTCTGCTGTGATTGGTCAAACGCGTTCAGCATGTGTCGCAAATGGACCGCCTATCATTACTGCTGTATTACGGTTTGCAGGTGGTTGGATATTAACAGTGTATAGAGAGAGATGGCGTCGATTTTACCTTACCAGTTCGAGCCCGAGTCTGACGAATCATTCTTTAATCCTTATACAGATGCCAGTAAGAAAAAGGACTGTTTTAGACACTTCTCTTGTAACAGTTAGTTATCACGGCATACAGTGTACGGTGTTCGTATCTTCAGATGTTATTATAACTATAGTACACCACGCAGTTCTTGAAATAAAGACTTTGCGAGTTAATATGGTTGAACACTTACATTAGCGCAACGAGTTTATAGCTAACGTTAGGTAAACAAACAGTAACAACCCCAAAAATAACGGTAACGTTAGCTAAACACAGACATGAGATAACGTCACACAAATTTAATTTTAAGTAAAGACAAAAATAAAGAGTCACACTTACAGGTTGTGATTCGGTGGAGCTTACAGGTCCAAATAAAGTTGGTATTGCAACATTTTTAAGAAAGACGTTTAATGTATCCTGCAGTAAAGGCGCCAAGATTGATGAAGCAATCTTCGGTAAAATGACGCGCGCAAAGTAAAACGTTCGGTTTATACTCCTTTGGTGTCGTTTGAAAAATAAATAGTAACCATTTTTTCCTCAGAAGTTCTTCCTTTGGTAGTGAAAATAAGACTGACTTAGTTTCACTACATAGAACACAGCTTCTCTTAGACATGATGCACACGTCACGAACAGCTAGTACAGTGTTTGGGGAGGAGAGAGTTAAGTTTTCGCAGTCAGTAGGCGGGGATTTTTCTAGTGACGTAGGTACATTGTGGTTAAAGATTCGGACAGGTCATGGCTTGTTCGCGTGATTCAGAGTCGATTACCTTTTTTATAAGCTAATAACTTTGTTATTCGTTCACCTTCGGATTTACAACTTGGCAGATTGCTTACATTCAAACACGGCAAAATTAAACACTTCATGAAATGTATTTTTTATGATCTCGAGGAATGTACTCTTTAAAAAGTACATATTTTCCAAAATGTTACTCATGTAAATGTAACGAAGTAAATGTAGCGCGTTACTACCCACCTCTGCTACTATTTACCCACCAACATACATTTATAAAAAGGTCCAAAAGTAGAAAATGGTTTCTATGCAGCGGGTTTCCTGTGTGCCAATTTATCTGGCTTGCGATCTGCCAGGACCTTTTACTGTTGCCAAGTATTTCAGTTTTTCTAAGCTCGCGGTTTTCCGGCAAGCTTTGAATGGCCATTTGGCAGATTTTTTAACGCAAATCTGGCAACTCTGGGATCTTCCCCGCTAAACTAATGTAAACGTAGGCGCTGCTACACCGTTTATAGCGCTCTAAAAAGGCAAATAGAACAATAAAAGACGAAAAAGGCACATGTTAAAGTGTGGTGTAATCATCTGTGGGTTACGATCAGTCAAAGATCATAGAAACATTGTCATGAAAATGATCTGCATAACGGCTAAACGGTAAATAAGCATCACATACACCTTGAGCTACGCCTGCGTGTTAACTTCTGATCTGCTGCTATATCATTTAAAGCGATTTGGAAAATGAATGATGTTTTTACTGAAGTAACTATAGTTGAAGTATTCCTGTTGAAATAAAAACAATAGAACCCTGCCCAAAAATACAACAGAAAATGTAATGGATTTAATGGGAATAATGGGAAGTGTACTATGGATACTTGTTGTCTACTTGTATGTGATGGATTCTATTGATGGGATTGTAAATCCTATTGGAATAAAACCCCAAACACACTACAAACAGGAATTTAATTAAAAATCTCATTCTAATTCAAAAATTCATTGTTTTTTCAGCAGGGATGGTATTTGCATTAAAACCACAGTATCCACAAATTCACCATTGTCTATATATAGGAACCATACTCCAATTAATAATCTTTAGTAAAACCACAGCAACTAAAAATACCATAGTTTCATTATACTAGCTATAGTTTATGTTTGTAGTTAAATTATGGTAATAAATCCAACAAACACATGGCTTCTACACTTGACTATTTACAAGAACCTTACTACTTACTGGTAAATTGCTGCTAAAACTGGTAAAGGGAATATACAAAATAAAAGAACACTGCTCATAAACACATATAGGCCTAGGGGGCTAATGATGATAATTAGGCTAAATGATCATACAGGATTATATCTAAACTAAACATACAGTATATGTGCTAAAAATATAAAGCTCTTAAAGGAGTTGCTCACTGCAAAATTTGCCCCCATTGACTTTCCATAGTAGGAATAAAAACTACTCCTTTAATACCACTGATTCTGTGAGCTACTCTGTGTATTCAGTAGGTTGCTTCAGAGGCACAAGGTATACGACAATAAAACAATGCACATCTGACATAAAGGAAATTTACTTTTAATATTTGAGTACTTTTAAAAGCATGTACTTCTGTACTTTTACTCAAGTAAGAATCTGTCTTTACAACTTTTACTTGTAGTGGAGTAATATTTGACCAGTAGTATCTGTACTTTCACTCAAGTAAGGAAGTTGTGTACTTCGTCCACCTTTGCAAAAGACTACAAACATGGTACGCAAACAAGAAATAACCTAAAAGTCCAAAATAACAGGGGAACACCAACTGAGATCGTGACAATTAGGATGCCAAGAATCGAAACTAATCTAGTAGACCTTACTAGCTGCCAATTAACTGCAATATTAGCAAAAATGTCATTAACGCAACATGTCTTTACACAATGCAGCGCATTTTCAAGGTTTCCTGTATATTAAATTACAAATATAAATAAACATGTTCCAGATTAAAATCTTAATGATTCCATGCAATTTTGTTGAATTATAATATGTACACTCAAAAAATGTATTTGTTGAATTTACTTATAAAAGCTGCGTCAAGTGGTTCCACGCAACAATATTAAGTAATTTTAACAAATAACACTTAAGTTGTATGAACAAAATAAATGTAAGTAATGTTGACAAAACTTTTTTTGAGTAAATCCAAACCATTACAATTGTACCAGTAATTTTAAGTTAATTGAACTCAATATTTATCCTTCTCAATGGTACTTTTGTCATACATATATTATATACAGACTGCATGTAAGTCAAAACACAATGAGCAAATCAGATGAGAGGCATCTCAATACTGGCATTAGCACAGTTAAAGCTCATTGAATAATGTGATAGACTTCATGGGTGTGTTTGACTTCTCACAGCCTAAGCATATGTACCACTCTTCTAAACAATGGCAACCCTAAAACTCAAAAATACAACAAACTCTTTTAAACCTCAAAGATAAATGAACATTAAGCACAAACAAGTCTTTTTTCTTTACTGAAAAACTCTTAAAATAACACTAAATTTCGAATTTTACTGCCTAAATGCAGTCTTACGCAAAGCATGCTGGGAACTGAAAATCCCCCTCAACCAGTCATGTTGAATTAACTTGTTTATATTAAGTAAACTCAACAATTTTGCGTTCAACTCAACAATGTTAAGTTGACCAGTCAAACACTTGTTAAAGGCGGGGTGTCCGATTTCTCTTAGCCGTTGTTGATGTTCAAATCACCAAAACAAACACACCCCTACCCCCATCTTTCGCTTTCGTCAGTGCTCGGCTCGGCTAATGTCCGTCCTGCATGTGCACTTTGCACCTTACTGCTGATTGGCTACAAGGTTGCTTTGGTACTCGGCCTGACTCAGTTGTCTAAAGCGTAATTTGGAAATCGGTTACCCCGCCTTTAAGTAAAGCTGACAGATCTAAATTTTAGTATAAATAACATAGTTAACTTACGTTAATTCAGTTACTTGCATTCTTTATGTACTGTGACCAAGGATGGGTTAAATAAAACTAACAGCAGCGACAGTTCATTTTTTTGAGTGCATTTCAGACTCACAGGGGTTGCTTTTTTATATTTTGGAGAGACAAAAGTGCCCGTAGTTGCAGAAGCACCCTTATTTGTTTATCTATTCATTCATATATTTATTTATTTATTCACCTTTGTTTATGAATGCCACCAGAAACTACTAGACTGGTAGAGGACGAAAATGCGAGGAGAGAAGTATGGGTGTGCAACGAAATGGGTTTTCTGTAAAAAAAAAAAAACATTGTGCACTCTGCTGTTTTCACACAACTTGTCTTGTTCTATCAATACCCATCGAAGTACATTTTAAAGCTTGCACTTTTTGACTAGAAAAATCGCACATTTACCTTCAAGTGAGCCTCTCACATAAACTGGTTTGAACCTGATATCCTCACTCCATCATCCAACTGTCGCGTTCTAGTGTCTTTCTCAATAAGCCTCTCAAAGTAAATATTTGCCCAAAGCTAAATTCAGAGCAGCCCTCCAAGCCCAACATATGGCAATGCCCGTCTCCAATCCGAGAGAGAGGCATTTGTCTGGAGTGCCACTCAGACCAATGACAGCGCCATGTGGGCGTGTGTTGAGAGTGTGTGAGGTGCTTTTTGAGTTTAGTAAATGACTGCAGCAAGAAATACCGTGGGGCTGGTAGCGTTGTTGAGCAATGAGTCCGTGCGCTAAAATATCTGTGTTTTGCTGTTCATCAGGATTGTAGAAAAACATTGAAAGCGAAAATGAGCATCGTCTCGTAACTGGACCAGACAATGGAAGTAGCTCCATGCAGCAGTAACAATTCACCCCTGGGAAACGAGTACGTACTGAATAAGACTACCTGCAGAAGCGGATCGGTCACAGGAAGCTAAAACTAAAACGTGTGGCTCCAAAGCGACACATTTTCCCATTGGGATGCATGTCTGAAGAGGCGCGGAGGAAGAGAGAAGACGCGTACGCATGTATTTCCTATGACTTTGGCGGCATTCCGACGGTGTGAGGAGATCGTGCATATAGTTTCGTTTTTCTCAAATCACTCCCGCGTGTCGCCAGATGTGTGCTGGGATGGATCGCGTTTGAACATCTGACGCTGCTATGGATCGCACTGGATGAACAGCAGTAATTTATTTCATCGAGTTCCTTCAGAGCACCTGAAATTCCGCAGCCCGCTCGAGCCTCTGTCCGCGGTCCTGAACCGGAGCTGCGCTTCACCTCAACAGCCTCTGTCGGGGAACATGATCAGCTGTATGATCTGTATGGCCTTTTGGGGAATCTGAAACGAGCAAAGGACGAATCGTTTACCTCACAAGTGACAGAAGAAGGAATTGTAGGGCGCGCTGAGCTGTAGCGAACTACATCCACTCATCTCAAACCCGACACGATGTTCGCACTCGGGATTTATTTGTGGGAAACTATTGTGTTTTTCAGGTACGTATCACGGTTGTTTTGGATGTGTTGGTACATTAACCAGAAGCTTATTTTACGTTCTTGCGGTTACTTTACTTCTGCTGAGATGACTGCATGTAAGAAAACAGGCGGAATGGTTTTAAGTAACGATCGACACGTGCACATGCTTGATTTGCTAGTTTGCTATTTATTTTGAATAATGTCTGTGTGTAAAGGTATGTCTGCTGATTAGGAAAAGGATAATAAACTAAATCGTAATTGCGTGACGTTCAGCCATCCGAGTCATTAACTGCAAAGGATTCCCGTTTCATCGGTCAAACAGCGAGTACTAGTGGCCATTTGACGAATAGGACGTTATCAACAGGCAAGTGACGGCAACTGTCTTCGAAAAATGAATTAGTCTATGTTTTAAATTATGGATATTATATATATATATAACTATTACAAATTAAAACAAAACCAAAATTAAAAAGAAAGTCAACCTTGGTGTCAACCCTTAGCCTATTTCAATTTATTGTCAGTGCCTGCTGTCATGTTCGTTGTTTCTCAGTATACCTTCCTTCCTTCCTTCCTTCCTTCCTTCCTTCCTTCCTTCCTTCCTTCCTTCATTCATTCCTTCCTTCATTCATTCATGCATGCATTCATTCATTCATTCATTCATTCATTCATTCATCATTCATTCATTCATTCATACATACATACATCCATACATACATTCATGCATGTGACACAGTTAATTCACTTTTCTCAAATTACTTACAAGATTGAATAAAATTACCAGTTTGTCACAGGCCTCGCGATGTAGGCCTATATTGCATTGAGATGAGAAAAAACTGCATAAAATTGAATTATGCCACCATTTTCATACACATGTATACATTGTACTTGTTTCTTTTTTAATTTTCTGAATTAAAAAAGCAACACACTTTTCAGATTTAGACGATTTATAGACTTATCCTTCTCCTTATTAAAAATATAAACATTCTCTTGATCATCATAAATGTAGCCTATAATTTAAAAATGTATCACGGAAGGCTTCTGCATATCTGGCTGGTAGTTTGCAGTAATTCTTTTTGCATTCTGTGGACACTGTTTAGTTAATGAAGTAGAATCAGGATATTGCAGTCTCAGCTCTACTGCTGAACTTTGCAGCTCCTGTTAATTGATATCTCTTTCCCAGCCTACACCACAGGCTCATTTCACATGCAGACTTATTACTAAACATTGATCACTCTGTCAATGCCAATATCACCGACGGACACGCATCCTACCCAAGCATCATTTCTCTATGAATCTTGCGTCACCCTAATAGATTTGACTGATATCTTGCGCATTTTCCACGCAGGGGTCGTCACGTGAGACGCTGTGTAAATGCCATTCGAGTAACTGATGCGTAGCTATTATTATACCGCTCATGCATAAAACAGCCATTATGTTATGTCACCACACAGAGAAATGGCAGGTGCAGCAAGCAAATATAGGAGGATTTGGCTTAGCCATTTGCCAAACTTTTAAGAAAATATGATAATATACTGAAGGAAAAAGTGCTTTATCTGCTGGTAACTTGTAGATTTTCATTAATTGCACAATAATGTAACATTAAATGTAAAAAAATTACATTTTAAAAAACGTTGTTGTTTTTTTCAGGCAAAATAAAGGAAACAAAGCAAAGGCCCTGTTAGTGCTGTGACCATTTCATTGAACATTTTGAGATGAATGAAAATGAAGAGTTTGGTCCCAAAATGAGATAATCATGTTTTCATAATCATTGTGTTTTATTGTGTTGGTTAGCTGTATCTTTTTAGCTATTATGGTTTAAATCCAAACAAACCAACTGCAGTTTGATTGATATTAATTGGAATGCACAATAAAAAACGTGATTTTTTAAACATTCTTAAAAACGGAGTTATCTCATTTTGGAACCAAACTCTTCAAATATACCACAATAAATATATACATAAACCTTTAAAAAACATTTTGGCATCCCCAGTGCCATGTTCTGTTCCCTCTATATTTCCTCTCATACAGTATGTCTCTAATGTTGGTTTGCCTGAAGATCGAACTGTTCCCCTGCTTTGGCTCTTACAGTGTACAGTTTATTGCTGTGTGGCATTTTGCATGATTGTTTCTCTGAAATGGCTTTGCAAATCTCATCTATGAAAAGCATGAAATTGCACAGTATCCCCAAGGGTTGATATCTGCTAAGAGTGGAGTTTTGTATTGTGCTTGGCTCATAGGAGACCCTCTTTGGTAATTGTACATACACAGGCAGTAACAGCAATAAAGCATAAGTGCGTGCGTATATGGTGTCAATTTTGTATTTTATTGTAGTGCTATTCAAACCTAATTTTCTCATTTAAAGCAGAGGTGCGTAAGGGAAAACAGCAGGTTTGACATAAAAAGCATCCTGCCCAAAGAGAGCTGTATTTCTATCCATTGTTATTAGAGAATTACTTTCGCAGTTGCTGATGCATTAAAATACATCACTTATCAGCAAAGATCGAAGCAGATCACAGCACAAATAATGATGAATCACTAGTGTAAAAGCAATAGTTGTTTTGTTTTTTGGATCATCACCTTTCTTCTTTCTTCTCCTTTCTAAAAGATGATCAGATATATGAAATATTTACATACCGATGTCTAACTAGCTATATCTATATGTGTAGATAGATCTTTATGCTTAATTCTGTATATACATCAAGCTCTTTGCTGGCCTCACATCTTCCCTTCTGTCAGTTCAGAAAGCACACTGAGAAATGAAGAGCGATTGAAGAAATGGCGTGTTGGTGCCAGAGAGGCCCTTTGATTCCTTGAGTCTTACAAAATGCAAGATCAATACGGATTCTGTTCATCAGTGGTCTTAAGGACACAATGAGCTACACTTAGGGCTAATGATTGGATCCTCACATTAAAGTATGCAGGTCTCTGGGTTATTTGCATATAATGTTTGGCAGCGTGCACAGGTTTGGGTCCTGCAACATCAGCAGAAGGATCAAGTCCTCTCCACCACCATGGTCAGTGTTGATTAAAGTTCAATTGTCCAGCAGTGCTGCTTTGATCGGTGAAACCATTCATTACTAGAGACATGGTTTAGAGGTAGTCTAGAACCCACACTACACATCCAGCATCACATACTTTTTACAGTGTGCCGTGCCAGCTGCTGCTTCCGTGTGATGAGGGGACCAAAACTAACAAAGACAGTATCCTCAGATTTCACACTGTCACAAAAGAACAGGACGGATTCCGGAAAAGAGACTATAGTGACACAGAGTTGTTCTGAAGGAGACGCCGTAATCTGGCGTGACTAATCCTGTTATGTTAAATTGCAAAATCGTACGTTCAATACAATGGAGTTTGATTTGTGTTCACATTTGAATGGAGTCAATGTGAGAAACAATTCACAATATTATCAATTTTTACTTTCCCCTAGGTGTGTCGCAATATACAGGAATGGTCAATAACTGATATTAATATCGTGATTATTGATATGTTAAAAATAAGCATTTGATGATATTGTAAATGGGCTAATTCAGCACCAGGATTTGGTTGACACTCCAACATAGTAGGTGACGGTTTTGCATATAATTTTATCTTAAGGGCAATAATGTTTATAAAGCACTCTTGACAAAAAGACAAGCACATTATAAACAAAATAAAGATCAATTTGACTGGTAGCATTGTTAGTCTTCAAAATATTTTAAGAGATACCGCGGTAATATCATTATCATTCATTCTTTTGGTTGCGATTATCGTGTAGTGAACATCACATCACATCACATATTTGACATTTCGAGCATAATCCTCTCCAGGTTTTCTTCAGACAAAATCGCAGACTTTAAGCATGAGAGAGATTTATTGTACTCCTGAAATGTGGATCTGCACATCCAAGAAAATTTCGCTCTATAATGTATCCGAATTTAAATGCCAACGTCTCCTTCAATTTAATAGTTCCTCGTGCAGACTCCGGTAAATGTTAATGAAAAAAAAAGAAAAACGACGCGCAGAACAGAAAAAGACTATCTCTTTGTTAGTCCGAACTGAAAGTGGGACTGGACGCGCAGGAAGTCAATAGACGTGAAAGAATAATGGATATGCTGCCGAAACGGTTAGACAGGATTCAATGGCTGGTTAAGAAAATAAAGCAATTCCCCCCCAAGAAAGAGCCATGAAATTGGCAAGCAAAGGAAGCATGTCTCAAGGACCTAGGCGAGATCAATATACCACAAGCTGTTTTATGATTGTTATCCTCCATTTTTGTCAAACACACTGATGCTGTTGAGTTTTAAGAATGTTCTTTTATACAATCAATTCAGGTATGTGGGACAACTTGAAAAACGTTTCTACATATTAAAATCCATTACGGTTAAGTGAGATTTGACGATTAAATGCAGGCCAACTAAAGAGCCCAACAGAAGCGGTTAAAAGCAATGGATAATAAGCACAGAGTGGTCATAGAGGCTAAAAGCCCAAGGGATGAGTTATCGTGTGACTCCGTGTGAGTGACCTACCATTAAATAACAGCCAGGTTACACCGAGGTGACAGTGGAACAGATATGCACCATATTACCTCTAATTCAATTCTAATGGCCTGTAATGCTAATAAAGACATGGATACTTATGTATGACATGGTCTCCGAATTAATTTACACATTTATTCAGTTTACCAAAGATTATCCATTTGGCATTGAATGAGTAAATTTTCTTGGTAACACTTTACAATAAGGTTGGATTTCTTAACAATAGTCAATGCATTAGCTAACATGAAGTAACAATGATCAATACTTCTACTGCATTTATTAATCCATATGTTAATTTTCGCATTTATTAAAACATTTTAAGTCAAACGTTGTAACTGTTTAGTTAATGCACCATAAAGTTACATAATTGTATTGACATTAACAAAGATGGAAAAGTATGTTGCTCAGTGTTACCATTTTCTTTGTTGGTTTCTGCGTTTGTTTTATGTCGGTGTTGAAAATTCCAGCAGGTGATGTAACATTTCAACTCGAAATGAAAAACACGACTCGTGTCAGAGATTTATCGGGGCAGAAAATATAATAATTAAAAAAGTCTCATAATGCACTTGTCCTGCATTGTTGGTGCTTTTGTTGAGGAGACGGCTTGATCCAGCAGGTGAATAGTTCTGTAATGAAACTGTCTTTCTTTCCGCATTTCCCAGCTTGGCGGCGTCCCAACAGGCAGCAGCACGGAAAGCTGCCTCTCCCATGGCCCCGTCAGACTTCCTGGACAAGCTGATGGGAAAAGTGTCTGGTTACGATGCAAGAATCAGACCTAATTTTAAAGGTAGGTGTGTACACCAATACACTGTTGGATATCACAGGAATGTAGCCAAGCAGCTATTGCAATTATTTTTCAAAGGAAAAGAATTACAGGAATTAGCAACATATTGGAAGAAAATGTATGCATAGAAGCAAGTGCATTGGTCGATCCATTATGATAATGATTCAAAATGTTTCTACCAAATGTAACACACATTATGCTTGCACAAGACAAGATAATGTTGTTTATTTCAAATTTAAAGCTAATTCCCAAAATGCAATGCTACATTTCAAAAGTGAACCATCACAGAAAATTTGCCTGTTGTCCTCAATATGCAATGAATGATTTAATTTCCAACTTCTGCATTAATTAAATTAAGAAACTCCAAGCTGGCTACATTCATGTTTAAGGTCCATGATCTTTATCATTATCCTGAGTGTCTATGGTGGTACTTGGGAACATATAGTGTGATAAGTGCTGGCAATGCTAGAAATAGCCACTGCAAGATACATGTCAGAGGTTTCCTTATATTCAACAATGTCAAGTACTACAAATTATAGTGTGCCTTTGGCTGTTCCTCTGGCTATTCCTGGAAATACAATTTTTTTCCAAAGGTATATCAGGAAAAGTATTGTATTATTTTTAACAATTGCAGTAACTAAAAAAATGTTTTGTGTACCAAGTGTACACAAAAATATAGATCAATTTGAGGTTTAAAGGTCAAGAAAAAAATCTATTATCTTTTGCTGCACTATATGACAGGGTGAATTTTATATATTTGAAATACTTACATATTTAATATAAACTGAACATATAGTGTACTTAAGTTTTGAAGATGATGTTTAAATGCATATTGTTTGGTATAACAAATGAAATCTCTGATTGTCAGATTTGTCTGATTTTGCATGTTTATTTACTGGTAACACTTTATAATAAATGTATCAAACATCATGATATTATATAATGCTTTATAAATCATTACAATAAACTACGAATCTATTAAGCATTATATCATGTTTGTTAAATACACAATAATGGAAGTAATTATAAGGTGTGTGACTAAGAATTGTTTTAAGTAAATAACTTAGACATTCGTGCAATATAACAATGTTTTAAAAATTACAAAAAAAATATTACCAGATGATGAAATGTATTGTACATGTACACCTTTTAAAATAAGTTTAAAGCATCAGTGAATAAAAGGAACATTGGAGCAATGTATCCAAAGGCTGTTAAACCCGCTTGAACGCTTAAATGGCAAACGGTTCTGTCTGATTTCGAGAGGCCTTGCATCTTAACCTTGCTTGTGGCAAATGATTTATTTCTTTATTTTTGTTGACATTTAGTGCTGTGATATGGTGAATGAATTCTGACATCTTACATTTTTGCTGTTTGCTGAGTTTTGCTGAGTTGTGCTGCAATTTTCTTTACGGTGAACTGCATCAGAGTTGGTTGATTGTTTTCTCACTGAAATTGACCTTGAGATCCAAGTTTATTATATGCTCTTGAACTCTGACAGAATTGACTCACTAATATAAAAAATGTAATGCAAAATAATATTTGTGGTAAATTGGCCTTTCTATATAAGCATCTCATTATGTAACCCATTCACTATTTTAAGGACACACGTGGTCACATGACCAGACCGGACATTATGAAATACAAGGGTTAGTCACGGCTGTCCAGTCAACCGCGTAAGTTCGCGCTAAGCAGGAAGCTCATGAGTTCATAGCCAGTATTCTCCGCTCCACCGTAGCACACTTCAAATAAATTCACGTAGTGTAAGAATCCTGACAGCGTTTCTCCGTACATTTCTGAGGAAGTCCTCAACCAAAGCCGAGAGAGGACACTTCGGGGCTCCTACACAAACGGCATCTAATGTAAGAAGGCATTTTTTCCAGCTCATGGTGAGGAGGAGCACACCTCCTCTGATTATTGCCTCTCCGGCAAATGTGGTCGTATAGCAACAGTGAAATAAATAAGAAGTGAAAATGATGAGACTTGCCTGAAGCAACGGATGTTCTGGCATGAGAAGAAATTACACTGATCATGACTGGGACTCACTGTGGGAAATCCTTCCAAATGATTTAGCTGAGATCCAATTGAAATGAAAATCTCAAACTCTGGCAGATTTGGGGCACCCCATGCTGCTAGATTGATATATTTTCAGATCTTCGACTTTTACGTTCTATCAATGAATGGTATTAGTTGGCACTTTTTCTCATTACAGTAAAGCTGAAGTGTGTGATTTTTTTAGTGTTAAAGTGCTTTCTCCAATCCCACAGAGACGACTTAAAGGCAAGACACTTTCCTTTAACTTTGCAGCGTATGGTACTCTGTTTATTCGAGCATCCCATCCCAACCCGGCCAACACATCAACCAATGATGTTACTATGGGAACGTGGATGTATCAAACCAAAACAGAGGGAGAATGTTAAAAAAAACTGTTTAAAAACAAATCACAATTTCATTACAGGAGTGAGGCAGAAATTACACACCTCGCCTCGGCCTCGATGATTGAAATCATTTTCCCTTAAAAAGACTATTTCTTAGCGCTCGCTGACAGATCAAAGAAACAAATTGGGGATGTGTGAACCTGAGACGGTGAGTGAGGCAGTGGAGCAGGGGCTGTTGGTGCCGTGATCTGCGGCCGCTGGTGATGAATGGTGCCGAGTGCAGATGTGTCTCCGGTACCCGCGTTAACCTTGTCCCTTCTCATCAGTCAAAGTGAAGAGCCACGGAGCCCAACAGCCACGAGGTGCTACAGATTCCTCCCAAATAGCACAATCATGGGCTGCTCCTCCACGCCGCAGTCGGACCCCCCCCCCACTTTCTTTCCCCCGTTTCAAATTAAGCGCCATGTTGCATTACAGTCATGATCCGTGTAATGCTTTCTGATTACTATGTCACTTTGCTTCTGAATAGGTTTTCTATGAGACGAGTGTACATTTGTAAATATACAGTTTGCTGCGGTATATTTACTTGCTTATTGCTTTTCTTTTTGGATGACTTGTATGTCTCTGCCTTTTTGCATCTCCTTACTCATGTTATGAAGGGCAGACCTGATGCATTATTTGCTGGTGGAGCTTGATGTTCATTCGGTGCTATCAGCACATGCTTAATGGGACTGTAATAGGATTAATGGGTATCCTCCAATGAGCGGGGGTGCTCACATACAAACGGCAATGGCGAACCTACTGATGCTTTTCAAGGGCTTCAGATGACGAAGAATGACTGAAGGTCTGAGCGAGGAAGACTCTTTTGGGTGGTTATTATGTCATGTTTTATAAGTCATCTGCTGCAACTTCTCTAGAACCAAATGTTTGAGTCCCTGTGGTCTACAAGAACACAAGACACATTCCTGCTTCATAAGGCCTCTGCTTTTGTTATATCAAGTCATGTTTCTTCCTGAGTTTTTCAGAGGTGGTGTGAGGTGTATTTTTACAATGGCGGAAATGAATTGCCTCATGATGACACTAGAGAATCATGTTTTGGTCTCATCCAGGCGATACATCTAAGACAGAGAGAGGTTAGATCTGATTTACATTTTGCCTACATGTTTTAGCTTATCTTCTACAAATTGTTTCAATTCTAACAAGGCTCCAGACACTATCATCCATTGAAATGTCATTTTTTAAAGTGTGGTACACACGCATTCGTAGTCGAGGGTGAGACTTATTTCACTTCCACTGCAATTTATCACCGACTGTTTCAGATTGAGGTTTTGCTTTAGAATGTGCCAGAATGTCTGATCTATAGTTATGCACACAAAAAACATTAAAAAAACCATAAAAATTAGGTGCACCTGTTATTAATTTTAGTGTTACACCGTCAGAAAAAAGCACAAAACTGTATCTTTTACCGTTACTGGGGTGGTAACCTTAAAAGGATAGTTCACCCAAAAATGAAAATTCTGTCATGGTTTTTTTCAATTCAAATCTGTATGACTTTCTCCTGCAGAACAAGAAGAATTTTTGTAATCGAACAAGGGGGGTACCCATTCACTTCTGTTGTGTGGACACAAAACTGGTGTCACAACACAAGTGAATGGATATCACCATTGTTCAGGTGAGTAAATGATGAAAGAATTTTCATTTTTGCGCGAACTATCCCTTTAAGGATTCCTTTTTGCACCTCTAAAGGAATACAAAACATAAAATGTTGTACCTTTTTGGTACGTAATTGTACCATAGGACCTGTTGTGTACCTTTAAAGGTACAGTAAGGGGTACATAACATTCAACTTTAAAGGTACACAATAGGTCCTTACAATTTTTCTGACAGTAAAAAACTAAAAAACGATTTCTGTATAACATACAAACAAAACATTTCAAAATTTTCAATATTTTTAATATTCTTTGTATTTTCTGTAGCGTCTTTCACTATTAACTCTCTTGTAGCCTGATGGCTAGTCAATGATATGCACAGGTATTAGGTTCTTTTTATAAGACAGATGTCGACTTCTCTAAGTTTTGTTTTGTTTTAATCTTAGTATTTAACACAGAATATCAATGCAGGCTCATGGAGACCAGGATTTAAGGGTTAACACAAATCCTTCACACACTGGATAAGCCTTAGGGAAGTCCTGGATTAGCCGACACTGGCATTATTAGTGAACATGAACAGTTCTTTGAAGTCCTTAAATCACGCATTTACTTTCTTGTTTGTGTAGGTTAATTGCAATCCATTGGATGAGTGATTTCTGTTTACTGTGAATTGCAAATGTCGGCCACCGTCAGTGCCACTGCCCCGTCAGAATAAGTTGTATTGTATTTTCTGTGGTTACGTGTTCATAGTTTTCATGTTTAACCTTGTGAAATGACACAGAACTCTACAGGAGATACAATGTGGTTTGCATGGTTTTAATAAAGACACTTTTAAACATTTAGGGAAAATGCCCAAATTATCTCAAAAATAATAAATATAAAATAAATAAAGCTATATGGGGAGCTGGTCCCAAAGTAAGTTCCCATTCCATTTGTATTGCACAGTCCTGCAACCCAATCAATTGAATCTGTCAGTCACATGAAAACAATCTATTTTACACTTTGTGCAAATTTAAGTGAAGCCAGTTTGACATGTAGTCTTTGCATTTTCCCTCTCTCTAGTGTATTGCATCTATAAGTGCATTTTGCTAACCTCTGCCTCCCGTGACCAGAAATGCATTGCAACCCCCATCCTTTCTTTCATTTCAGTGCTTTGCCTTTTGCCCGCTCTGATGTTTTGGACGAATAAGTGCATCCCTCCTTACCCGCTCTTGCCCTTAGTATGCCTTTAGCACCCAATACTCCCTGCCACACACTTCAACGCTCAGCGTGTTGGCAAGTGTAACGTAGAATAAGTGAGCCTTGCTGCTTATGTTTTTTTTCTTTAGTTGGTTCCGCAAAGAAAAAAGCTGCCCGTCTTGCTGTTAGAATATCATGTGATTAATCTTGATCTTTTTTTCATTAGACCCACAAGGCTCCAAATCGGATGGTACTCACAAGAAAGGTACTTATCCAGGTTTACACAAGCTTATTGATTCATTCGGGCGATGTTCCGTCTGAGAAATGACGCAAAGCAGCTAGCATTTCTTGGCTAAATGATAACGAGTTAAAAATGTCTGTGTGTGTTATTAGTGTTGTTGTAAGTGATGTCATTTTTGATGTCAATTATTAAAGTGTACTGTATTCTCGTAAAGTGAAATTCAACGACCGTCTGATGTGTGTCTGATCTATTTATAAATGCTAATTGATAACACTTTGCATGATGGCATTAGTTAATCGTTTATTGGATAATTTGATATTATTGCATGGTGTATTCACCTGATGCAAGGTTAACTGTATTTTAGTTTCAGGCGTTTGCAAAACAAAACATTGTACATTTTATGATTAATTTCCTTCCTTTTGCTCTCTCTTTGAAAAAAGACATTTTGTATTTAATTCCGTACATAGCCTCCAGTTGTTTTTAGGTTTAAAATCGGAGCTTTGTGACTGTCGCCGTTTAGCATCGGCTCATCCCTGAGCTGAGCTTTGTGTAGCTGGCCACGGTTTTTATCTCGGTGCCATTGATTTCTCTCCACTCTTGGCTTAAATTTAA
Organism: Triplophysa rosa; assembly: GCF_024868665.1. NCBI lineage: Eukaryota > Metazoa > Chordata > Actinopteri > Cypriniformes > Nemacheilidae > Triplophysa > Triplophysa rosa. Next base: position 8,605,385 of record NC_079902.1, read on the forward strand.
TTAAATTGAGAAAACAAATGAATTTCTACACCTGACTGAACAGGAAAAAAAGCGTTTCAAGCATTTCAATTATTCCTCCAATCTAACATATTTCTGGTGCTTAATGTAACAAGCTATTTATTATGTGCATTCAGATTTTGCATTTACATAGAATCACGTTTGACTGATTCTGATCAGTATGTTGATGCTTTAGTGTGTGTAATGCTGTGTATTAAGACTGTAGAGGGTTTTGTCCTATGGGTCGCTTGCCGGCAGTTATTAGATCCTGTTATTTAGCTTTATTAAGGATATTACATAGCAAGCTCGCTCTCTCCATGCAGACTAATGCAGAGCCTTTTGGATGTTTGTCACGGCTACAGCGTTCTCAGATGAACAATCCTAGCAGTAGTATCCACAAATCACATTACAGTGTATTATTCTGCATTCATCACGCAGTGTTTAATCATCATTTATCCCAGCTCAGAGTATCGTGTGCTATTGGTTTGCAATGAAATATGTTTGTGTGTATGGATTATGCATACATTAGTGTGTGTTATGTATCATGCTTCTAGTGGTTAGTAATTGTTTATGGTTTGTTCTGTTTCTATTCAATAGCTTAAAAATAAATATTCTTAATTCTTAAAAGTTGTAATACCATTAATACAAGTATAGGATTTTTGTTGTTGTGACGTGTAGATGTAAACTCTAAAAAAAAGTAATAAACGTGCAGTCACCTTTTGTAGTTATTTCCACTCAATCAGAACCTTAAACATTAATATAAAATAAAAATCTTAATATTAGGAATTAGATACCATTAATAAACATTTTCACAACAACTATTAATCTAAATGAATCTTAATTTATAAATATATTTTTGTTCATGTAATTCATGCATTAACTACATACCGTTGCTTTTAAAAGGAAAAACATAAAAATACTGTGTTGTCAAAGTTGACAAGCACTTTTTAATACTCTTTATTGGTTAGATATTTGCAAAAACCCAGTGACAAACATAAAGAGTCACCAATAATATTGATTTATAACAAAAAAAATCATGAAATATGCAGGTACATGGATTCAGAAGGACAGTGATATTCAATTCAATTCATTTCAAAAAGCTTTATTGTCTATCCCAAGTAGGGTAGAACCAGACAGAACTTTAGACAAAGGCGTAAACACACAAACAATACAAATAATCATCACAACCAACTTTACATTACATACAAAATAATTTAAAGATCCTATTTAAAATACCAATTGCAGTTGGGCTAAAGGTCTTTTTATACTTGGCCCTTTTTTACTAAAGGTACTTTATATCGTCTGCCAGATGGAAATATAACTGGAAAGAACCGTACATGGGATGAGAAGAGTCTCCCACAATAACAGAAGCTTTCAATGACATTTAAAATATATTTGTACGAGTAGAAATGAACAATAACCAAGATGAATGAATGTGAAACATATATACAGTTCATGTTAGCTATTGACATCACTGTAATTATATTACCATATAACAATGCCACCCACCATTATTTTATAAATAATATATATTAATAGGCTTTAGAAATCATTAATTATAGAATATTTTATTTAATATATCTAATATATTAATTATATATAGATTTAATATATGTAAAATAAATAAAAACCTGCTTTCTGTACTAACCAACATATAACCAATGTAATTGGATTATTTTAAATAGCATTTACAGTATATATAAAAATAGCATTTCTAACCCAGTTCTTGCTGTAGTTTAATGCATTACGTAATCACAATACTATTTACTAGGATTTAAAGGAGCAATGTGGAAATTTTAGCAGCATCTAGCGGTGAGGTTGCGAATTGCAACCAACAGCTCACTACACCTTCCCCCCCTTTCCAAGAATTACGTCCTGCTGACACAAGACTAAGATGTCATCACAGTTTCGTTTCTTTGCCGAAGGAGATCACGTATTTATGAAACATGCTCTGTAGAGCAGTTTGTCAGGTGACTTCCATGTAAGGGTACCCACGGTGTATATAGATAGAAATAGCTCATTCTAAGATAATACTAGTAACACTTCATTATGTAAGGTCTTTATACACCTCTTAAGACACAGTTATGTAGGCAACCCGGTCTCATGAATTGCGTATAAATAACACGCTGTTGCATTATCGTGAAATACGTACGCCAAAGTTTGATTTTGCGTGCATATGATACGCCAATGTTTGCGTGCACCTCGCTTGGAGAGCAGCCATTTTGAAACGTACATGAAGAGGAAACACTGAAATAATTAAAATAATACTGTTAGGTTTAGGGTTTGGGTTAGGGTAGAGGTTATATTATGCACGCACGCTAACACTAGGTTTAGGGTTTGGGTTAGGGGACAGGTTAAAAAGACAAATTGCCGGTTAATATGCACGCACGCTAAATTGGCGTATCATATGCACGCAAAATTGAACTTTGGTGTACGTATTTCACGATAATGCAACCTGTGTGTTATTTATACGCAATTCATGAGACTGGGCTCATGTAGGCTATATTACATTGCATTTCTGTCAATAGATCCTCCAAAAACTACACACTAGTCTTTTAAGCAAAATCCAACCTATAAACTTAACTGTATAATGTCCTGCTTATAAGCATTCGCAGTGACAATATTTACCACATCTTGCAGCAGAATTGCATAGCAACTCGATCGGCTTACTTGTTTTGGCCTAGATATTTAGTGACTTGTGTAATTAAATGCTTAGTAACACCTTTGCAACCATCTAGCAATGCCCCAACAATCACACACAACATGGCACTTACTTTTTACTTTACACTTCTTTCAGTAAATGCAAAAATCTCATGTGAATTCTCTTAAATGTGAATTCGTTCGTGAATTCGGCGTAAATGTGCAATATTATGACACAGTTGGTTTTTCCCACATATCATTAAAGCCATCAATATTACGGCAGCGTGAATCAATTTTCACGGGATATTGACCATTTTATCTCATGACTTTTGCAGCCGAAGCTAGCCGGGTAATCCAGTTTAATCAAACGGCAGTCTACTCATTCTCTATTCAGGACTCGGCGCTATGGCCCGCCTATTGATTTATGTCTCTCTCTCCAGCCTCTCTCTCTCTCTCTCCTCAGAGGCTGTCATGTTTCTCCTATCAGTGATGCTAGCCTCAGGGGCAGGAAGAGATCCTGGTAATTTAGCAGTGTGTCATTACTTATAGGCATGTGACAATGCTAACTCAGACTCTCTCACTGAAACTAGCTGTCACTGCACGGGCAGCTCTTCCCGCCCGAGCCGCGGCTGTCTGGCTCTTATGAATTTTAATACAATCCCCTTAATGGTCAGGGTCGTCTCCAGCTGAACCGAACCTGGAGTGATGGATGGCTGTGGCTCCTGCTCAATCTGGATTTTGTTTGTCAGAGTAGGCTGTTTAAAGTAGAAAACACACAGAATATAAAGAGAAAAGCCTGGATTTTATGTACGAGTTGCTGTTTTGTGGAAGTCCATCATCATTTTGGTGCAATTGGGTTTGATGCATAGGAATTGTGAGGTTGTATTATGACCATTACGGTCTTGTGTGGTATAGCGTGATCATTTGGATTCATTGGAGCAGGACATACTCACACAAAAAAACCAATCCATATACTTCAACTGTTATCATCACAAACATCAAAATCTCAGTGTAAAGTGATTTTGGATTATGTAGCTCCGTGATGCATTTTTTGTTTGTTTGTCTTCCCGTTCTACATTAAAGCAACATTAGATAACTTTTACTTATGGTTCCCCCATGTGGTTGATAAGCGCAATTGCCTGTTATCAGTGTAGTAAATACTGTCGCTGACTGTATTTAGCTTCCCCGTGGGCAGGGCAATACACGTGAATTTGTTGACTAAGCAGAAACCGCTGTTACATCATGTCACTTCATAAACTGTCCATGTACTAAAACACTCTTTTGGTTCCCGCGGGGTATACTACTGGGCTATACTAATAGCTCAAACTAGATTCTGAGGTAGCAGCTGGTTGTTAGCAGTTAGCGTATATCGTGCTAGCTACATAGCAGCTAATGTGCTAACGTTAGCTACATAGTACATTTGCAGTCCCCCGAAACACAATGCATGTTTAGTCAATGTGTTTAGTAACCAACGAAAATAATTTTCTGTAGTTATATTTCGTAAACACACTCGCGACCAGGCGTTGTGCTTTGTGTAATAGGTGCAATCACTAACTTACACTCAACTCGCTATGGGAATCGGGCCTTGCATAGTATCTATAGATACCAATAACCAGTGTTGGGTGTAACTAGTTACTAAGTAATTAGTTACTGTAATTTAATTACTTTTCACTTGAAAAAGTAAAGTAAGGGATTACTCTTATTTTTCCTGTAATTTAATTACAGTTACTTTTTATGTAATTAAACTAAATACTTTGTGTAATATATGTGTGTGCAATAGTAGAATTAACATCAAAATTCAAAGTCTAACTTTAAAATGAATGCTTTAATGTATAATTCTCACATTTGAGATACTTTGGTCAGTAAATAAGAGTACTTTATGTAGTTTATATTATTTATTTGAATGAATTAAAAGAGCCGTTTCATGTCTATCCTTGAATCACTTAACCAATCATGGTTGATGTAGGATATAGAAAGTAATTAGTAATAAGTAACTAAATACTTTTTGGAGAGAGTAATTTGTACAGTAATCGAATTACACTATTGAATATGTAATTAGTAACTAGTAATTAATTACTTTTTCATAGTAACTTACCCAACACTGCCGATAACATTAGTCTAATATGCCTTACGGCTATAAATTGTGAACCAGTAACGTTAGTGCGCCAATAAACAACCTGAGCACAGCCTAATAACTAATAAGCTCAAAAGTACAGGACAGGAACGAAAAATGTACATATAAGACTTTCAAATCCACTAGCAGGAAGGCTAGGTCTCCATCCGTTTTGTAACCGTTGCCTCTTGCAGCTCGCGCCACCGAGTGTAAGTCCGTCAGATATTGATTCGTGTTCGGGCTCGTGTCCGATCACGCTCTCTCTCTTTTCCTCTTTGTTTTTTTTTGCTCGCTTTGCCATGGTGATGGTTTGGCGACTTGCGCTGAACTAGATCACCCAGGCTACGTGTAAAACGTGACGTATGCAGTAAAGCAGGTGATGGGCGGGGCTTGTGAACGTGTGATTTCAGCCAATTGAGGGCTGCTTAGGTAGCAGCGCCAGGAAAATACGTCCAGTTAAGAGTTGTCCTACCACTAAAATAATTTTAGAGAGATCATTTTAAGGTCGAAAAACTCTCCAGTGTTGCTTTAAATTAAGCTGAAAATCGCCTTTATTTTCACCCTCTTGGTATCACTGCAGTGTAGTAAATTGAAAATTTCCCCATGCCAATAGATTTACTCAGCATCTGCCCTTATGTCAATGCACGAGGAAAAAGAGGATGCCCTTGACATTTGGACCAATGCTGATTAATTGAAGTGTGATGAAAATGGTGTGCTAACAGGGAGAAACTGGTCGGGCACTCGTGCCGTTCCTTTGTATTGAATCGCTATCACTCTATCACTTTTTGTGAGAACCCCCTCGCCAAGACCTTATAGGTACAACCGAAGCCCTATAAATATTTAATGCCTCAATGCCATTGTTTTTCTGCTGAGAGCAGCTCGATTTTTAACATGAGCAATATCATTAAGCTTTCTTTATTTATATCAGACGCTTTCATTTGTGGTGCTCCACTTACCTGAGAGGCATTTCGAGTGCCTGCTGTTTGCAATAAATCGGTTCGCCTCCTGCATCGCGGGTGTCCTCAGGGTGCAACATCTCGTGCGCCATTTTCTCCCGAGCTGACCAGCGTAAAACTGACTAATGGCTATTGGACGGTATCATTCTCTAGTTTCTGCTATCGCCAGTGAGACGGACTGCGGTATTGATCAGTTTAGACACAGACCTTGATAATGAACGTCTATAAACGGGTTAACAGTAAAGATGAGTTGTGGCCGTTGGTTTATGAAGAACTAATTGGTCTCTCGACACAAAGCGATGTTTGATCTGTTTGTAGGCGAGCGTGTAATTTATGCTTCTATAAAGGTTATTCTGTTTTTTTTAACCCGGGGGATATTTGATTAACGATTGCTCTGTTTATATGAGAAATTAATCACGATAATGAGTCTCTTGATTTTTCTTTGTAAATATGGAAGTATAGGCAGCGTGCCAACGGGTTCGACATTTTCCGTCCTGGTTTTCGATTGGCTTGTCTCATCTCGTCTCTAGCAGAGTTGCGCGTCCTGTTTACGTCGGCGTAATAAATGGCAGCGCAGTGAAACGTGTGAGGCTTCTAAACTACAAGATGGGGCTGGAGGTGGAGCTCGAAAATTAAGATCTGATTCACTGACAAGGAACAGCTGAGTTAAAAAAATATATATATAAATAACCAGAACATCCCTAAGCTGGCTGTTGCATCCCTCTGCAGAATGCAGAGAGGAGCGCAGATTGTTTGGCGTAAACATGGCAAGGCAAATCATTGTTGCCGATGAGTCATCGCTCCTGACAGATAATGAGCTCTGTCTTTCTCGCTCTCTCGCTGCTTATTGGAGGCCAAGCTCACAAATGAACTGCAGTGGGGGTGAGGACATTAGATTTCCTCTGCGCTGCGTCACATACTGCAAGGAAAGCCAAAAACAGACAAATGATTACAGCCAATATAAAACCCAGTGGAAGAAATGTGCCAAGAGCAATGAACCGTCGGGCCTCTGTGTGGAGACTCCAACAAGAACTGCCCAAAAACATGCCAGAATATTGTGAACAAGCTGAAATAAATGGATTTTGCTGCATGCCTAATTTACTTTAAAGTCCCGGTGAAATAAAAAATGACAATTCTTATTTTTTCATGAAATATTGCATCAAAAATCTGAAAATGCACTTCCGCCCTGAAATGACTATCCATCTCAAATGACGTAAACTAGACGGCTTGGCCGGATCATCCGTTAACTCCTCCCCTTCAACTGTCAGTCTGCTGCCAGTTTCATTTCAAAATCAATGCAACAGCTGTTTTTACACATCCAATCAATTCGCAGTGAAAAACGCAAGCCACGCCCACTCATTTTCTCCTTTGAAATTCCTTTTCACTTGGAAATGTGTCAGAATACGGACGTAATAACGATCGCATCTTCACAATGCAACATATTCTCGAATATTCTGTCACACATTAATTCCATTGTGTGTGATTTATAATTTTGCACAACAGAACGTCACTTAATATGTTTGAGTCAGAACTAAATGAATAATGAATTAATGCTACGACAAATTGTAGTTCCCAGCATGCTTTGCAGGGGACTGAATGGGGAAAGTAAATGTCAAATTCAAGTAGTGTGTTTTAAACATAAGGAAAAGGAGGTTTATTCCCCCTCGTGTGATTGAAAACCTGTATATGATTCTTTCATCTGTGGAAAACAAAGAAGATATTTTGAGAAATCTCTCAGTGGTTTTGTGTCCATGCAATGGAAGTCAATAGGGGCCCATGTTGTTTGGTTACCAACGTTCTTCAAAACATCTTGTTTTGTGTTCTGCAGAACAAAGAGTCATATACAGGTTTTCACTCACATGAGGGTGATTAAATGATGAAAGATTTGTTGTGTGTGTGAACTGTCCATTTAAGAAACAATTACTGTGTAAATGTGCCACATTCTTTTCACTTTCAGATATGAGAATTACATTGTCAAATTGAAAATGATTTTTCATAGTACACGTCAAGGAAGCCCATTTCAAATGTGTGGAATGAAATTCATCCTGTTTTGTTGAACACATTAACATCTTTTTCAGCTGAAAACTCTGCTGATGGAGCAAATCATACAAATGCTGTGAATTAAGATTTTTTTTGGTGAGGGTTATGCTTCATACACCTCACAATAATTCTCCAAGGCTTTGCAAACTGCAATATGTCCCTCTGCAACAATCTCCACATTCAGCAGCGTAACATGCGGTGTGCAGCTGTAGAAATGGGCTGCAAGCTTTTTCTCCCTGCTGTTCAGCAGCTCTGTATCTAAGTGCATCAGAAGTGTGGAGCAGTCTGACAGGGTCTTTACGAGGCCATGAGCAGCGTGTCATTCAGAATATCTCCACTCCCTGTGTTCACACAGCCATATGTGATGGATCGCTTTTTTTGGTTTATGGTTTCTGTCCAGTCGTATGCATCTGTCTCTTATACTGGAGTTTTTCATTTATGCGTGCCATTATACACCAGCAAAGTGATTTACTTATGATATTTCCTTGAACAGAGATGGGGAGAACTTGGGGTTCTGGTGCTCTTGTACAGAGTGTCCTTCATTGGCTTCAAATGTATATTTGTTATTTTAGTTTGGTTACTGTAACAGAATCTTTATTTTGTAGTAACCAAGATGATACATATATCTAAAACATAATATTTGTAATGTCATTGAGAGTATTTACACAGGTAAGTTTAGGTTAGTAATAGCTTTCTTTTATATAGGCTTATACAGGATTTCATGGCGGTTTTTGTCAGGACCAATTAACTTACCTGTCAACAATTAACATGTTTTTTTTCTTTCCACAGGTCCACCTGTCAACGTAACATGCAACATTTTTATTAACAGTTTTGGATCCATTGCTGAAACGACAATGGTGAGTGCACAGATTGTTCATCATGTTAAAATCTCGGCGTATTAGATAAGTCATCCAATTCATGAACCATTCATGATATAAAGACTATGATTTAAATATTTGCTGTTTATGGAAGTCGTGCCACTGAGTGGACATGTTTGCCATGCCTCCTAAACTTAAATTGCACAAAATCACCTTTTTCAAGGGGCCGTATTGAGCATTGCATTCCTCCCCCTTTCATTTGCATTAGCGCATCTTGTTAATTATTATCTTTGATATTTGTCATCATCAGTTTTTGACACTATTGATTTATTGATGATATATCAAGTACTTCCCGTAATTACTCCATAAATGAATCCCCATGTTTTCAGAGATTTGTTCCCATGTTGCATTATTTGTGAGATTTTATACTTTATACTCCCCACAAAAATGAAAATTCTGTCTTCATTTACTCACCCACAAGTTGTTACAAACCTGTATACAGTACATGTCTTTGTTCTGATGAACACAAAGAAACGTATTTGGAAGTATGTTAGCAACTACCACTTCTGGGACATCATTGACTACCATATTAGGAAAAATTATTTGATCCATTTTTTTTTGTTCTGTTCTGTTCTGTTAACACAAAATTAGATCTTTTGAAGAATGTAGGAAAGCAAACAGTTCTGGGGCACCTTTAACAATTTAAATTTTTCCTACTATGGTAGTCAATGATGTCCCAGAAATGCCAGTTCCTGACATTTTTCCAAATATCTTTCTGTCCAACAGAACAAAGAAAAATGTATACAGATTTGGAAAAACTAGAGGGTGAGTAATTCATGACAGAATTTTAGTTTTTGGGTGGAGTATCACTTTAACGTCCCCGACAATGTCTGTAGTTGCATTTAATACATACCTATCAACACTCCCATTTTTCATGGGAGTCTCCCATTTTTCACACCCATTACCCGCCACCCTCCCGTTTTGTTATTTCTCCCGTGAAACTCCCATATTTCAGTTATTTCTCCTTTGAAACTCCCAGACCGACGGGAACCGGAACGTGTTCACGGGGTGGCTCTGTGGCTTGAGCCACTGCCCATTGCCTTCACAGGCTGGCGCCCTTTAGGCGAAATAGAACTGTAGCCGAAGTGAGTAGCAGTGGTGTAAAGTAACGAATTACAAATACTCAAATTAATGTAATTGAGTAGTTTTTTTCAGGAAATGTACTTTTTCAAGTAGTTTAAAAGCAGTGTACTTTTACTTTTACTTGAGTACATTTTTAGTGCTGTATCGGTACTTTTACTGCGCTATTTTTCCTCACATTGTCGTCGCTACTTTATATGTTTAATTTTCATGTGATTGGCTAAGGAGAATAATCAGTCCCGTCATGTGACCCCGTCCACTCAAATCGCGCATAGAAAACTTCGTCACACAGATTTCAAGACATCTGCCACCAATTTAGTTTAATCATGGAGGAGGACGGCGGTTTTGCGCACTTGAAAGTCACTGTGTGAAAGGGACACAATACGAAGGCTCGTCCGAGAAGTTTCATCCAAATGGCTGTATCATGAGATAAAATTGTCCATCTGTCTCCAAAGTCTCTACCTCAAGTGTTCTGCCCTTATAAGTGAGTAGGGAACATATGCGATTGGACGCATGCGAAGCAGTTTCGCAAACTGAGCATTACCAGTTATAATGTTGTAAATAACGTTCAGTTTCTTGCACAGATCGATCGATTCACTTAAATAAGATGTCATTAATACATCGAAAGAAGCCGTAGGGATTACTTTTATGTTGTCTCTATCTGTATTTTTAACTTTTAAAGACATGAACCTGTGGACTTGCATTTTATGAAAAACCATGGACCACAACTCCAGGTAAAAATCTTTATTGTTCTACCTAAGAAATAATGTCACATACATCTTCGATGGCTTGAGGTTGAGTAATTGATCAGCCAGCTCCTCTACAGATATGACTGTTAATGCTAATCCAATGCAATTTAGGTTACAAATGTTTTGCATTTTTTGCATGCAGTATTTGGGGCTCTTATTTATTAATTTCTGCATTGTGAGGCCTAGTACACATGATTGAACAGTGTTGGAATTGCATAAATGGTTTTAACTGGAAATCTGAGCTCATGACAGACAGACAGAACAACACATTGAATGGTTATTTTGTCTGAGTTGTATCCAGTTATATGCTTTATCAGTAAGGTAAAGATGTGTTTTGTTAAAAGTAGCTATTTTCTATATAAATCTCCAAATTTGATTATTAATAATTATTCTTAATTCATTAAATAACACCGCCTAAAAAGAACACCAGTTGAACACCAGAACCTTTACTTGTAATTGAGTACAATTTCAGCAATGTAACAGTACTTGTACTCAAGTACAGATTTCCAGTACTCTTTCCACCACTGGTGAGTAGAGATGGTGAGTAGAGAGGATTCACATCCCCGCGAAAGGTCTGCTTATTCCACTCCACGTTTTCTATTTAACGCTTGCTCCTCACAGTCTGTGTCCGCTCACTGAAGACGACAGATCGTTTCATCGACAAGTAGATGCAGTACAGTCTACTAGCTGTTGTTGTTGTTACACTTTCTTTGCTTTTACAAAAAGCCGTGTTATGAAAAGTGTTGTGTTCTGCAGACAACTCTGAATAGAAAACAGGTAATATAGAGTCTATTTATAATATTTCCCGTTCTGTGACCATAAGCGGTTCTTGTAAATAATATTCAAACACTGTTAAATCCATCCATGTAAATAAAAAATAAAGTTAAAACAACCGAATTACAGGACGCGTGAAGGGACAAACTGCTCGTGCTTTTTCAAACCGCGTTTAGATGCAAGTTATTTCAGGTCTGACGTTGAGATCTCTGGCAAAATTTAAATGCTAAATTAAGATGATACCATGCAGTTATACCATTCATGGATTCATGGCCCTGTGAGCTGCATATAGATTTACATTTAAGAATTTGACATGAAAATTATGTTATGTTAGATTTAAAGTAATTCAAATATATAAAACTATTTAAACAGAGGGCTGCACAACCAACCAGCCAGCCCCCGCTCCCCCATACTGACTAAACACTACACTCACATAAACTTTGAAAAGGATAAAACTAAACTAACACTACTACGACAGATGATAACAGGAACAAGAGACATGGGAGAAAACGAGGAACATCAGAATACTCGGTAGCACAGGTACAAGGAACGTAGCACACGGGACACGCACAGGAATACAGTACATATACACAATCCACGAGCACAGGACAAAGAAACATGAGGGCATTAAATAGGGAAGACAAACAAAGGATAACGACACAGGGCAGGTGAGGGTAATCAGACACGGCCGGGAAACAATACAGGAAACGAGAGGGGCGGGGCCAATGACGAGACACTGGAGAGAAAGCATATTATTGTCAAAAGGACAATAATATGTTTCTCTCCACACATAACCAAAGGCTTTGCCATGACTCTGCCACAGGACCAAGAAAAACATGACTAAGTGAGGCAGAGCCATGACACATCCAGCATTAATACCTTTTTAAATAATTTGGAGAGTGACATAAAGAAATAGACAAAAATATTTTGAATATATGTGATAAAGAAATTAATATTGAAGAGTTCATAGAGTGTATTAACTTGTTAAAAAACAATAAATCTCCATGCAATGACTGGCTAACAGGGGAATTTTACAAAACTTTTTCCAAGGAACTTGCACCATTTTTAGTTTTAGTTTTTGTAGAAGCAATAGATAAAGGTGAATTTCCCTCTTCATTTAAACAAACCGTTATAACGTTGATTCCCAAACCTAACAAGGATAAGTTATTCATTGAAAATTGGAGGCCAATTAGTTTGCTTAATAACGACAGTAAGCTGTTTGCAATGATTTTTGCTAGAAGATTGAAAAAAGGTTTAGATAAAATCATAGACGAAGAATAGTCTGGTTTTATGCAAGGCCGGCATATTAGGAACAATATTAGACAGGTCTTGGATATAATTGACTATAATCACTTTATAGATGATGATAGTTTTATTTTGTTTATTGATTTTTATAAAGCTTTTGATACAGTAAATCATGCTTTTATTTTCAATGTTATTAAGTTGTTTGGTTTTGGTGATTTGTTCTTGAATGCAGTTAAAACATTATATAACGGATGTAATAGCTCTGTCAAGCTTGCTCACGGTACTTCGAAAAGGTTTGATATCAATCAAGGCATTAGGCAAGGATGTCCTCTGTCTCCTTTTTTATTTTTGTTAGTCATTCACGTTTTGGCAGTAGGGCCTACATATAAAGAAAAATCCATTTAATGGTATCAGTGCTTTTGGTACAGAATTTAAACTAAGCCAGTTAGCTGATGACACTGTTATCTTTTTAAAAGACAAGTTTGAGGTACCTGTTATAATTAGCTATATTGAGGAATTTACTGCTGTTTCAGGACTAAAAATGAATGTAGAAAAATCTGTGTTGTTTCCCCTTAAAGACTGCTCCGGATTTCCTGATCTGTATATATTTTTTTATCATTAGAGGTGCTCCCTAAGGTAATCAAGGATTTAGACAAGATATTATATGACTTTATATGGAGGAAAAAGCCACACTATCTTAAAAAAGAGGTTATATGTAGCACTAGAAAACAAGGCGGACTATGTGTTAGACTATAGTACACTTAATGATACTTTCAAAGAAAAATGGTTAATAGAATATATGAAGAATAGAAAAAGCAATTGGAACGTATTTCCTAATTATATATTTAATACTATTGGTGGCATTTATTTTTTGTTGAAATGTAAATTTTCTGTTGATAAAATTCCTGTGAAGTTGGCTGTTTCCACAGACAGGCCCTGTTAGCATGGAATTTAATATATAAGCACAATTTCTCACCACAACAGTTATTGTATTTGGAATAACAAAGACATATTATTTAAAAACAAATCGCTATTCTACCATACTTGGTTCAATGAAGGATTTTTTTTGTGAAACAGTTGATAAATTCCAATGGGTACTTGTTGTCATATGCCGAATTTCTTGAAAATTTTAAATGACCAGTTAAGCCAAGAGACTTTGCAATTTTTCTTGATGCAATTCCGAAGACAGTGGTGTTTCTTTTAAGAAATTCTAGTTCTAGTGGAAATGAGTGTTTTTGGTGTATTTTGTTATTTTGAAAATTATAATCTACAAAGTAATGAACAATACATTATACAGTTATTTATTATATTAGGTAAATATCATATACGTAAAACGACGTGGGCCTTATGTAAACCAAACATTTCACATTTTATCAATGATTTTAAAATATATGTCATGACATTGGAACAAATGGATAACAAAAAGCTCTGAAAACATGCAATAGTTTTAAAGCACTTAAAGGCGGGGTGTCCGATTTCTCTTAGCCGTTGTCGATGTTCAAATCACCAAAACAAACACACCCCTACCCCATCTTTCGCTTTCGTCAGCGCTTGGCTCGGCTAATGTCCTTCCTGTGTACTGTGCACCTTACTGCTGATTGGCTACAGGGTTGTTTTGGTACTCGGCCCGACTCAGTTGTCTAAAGCGTAATTCGGAAATCGGTTACCCCGCCTTTAACTTTATTTAGTGATGTTTTTCTGTATTGTTTCTCTTTCTTTCTTTTCTTTCTTTATCACTGGCAATGTGATGTAGCACTGTTGTATTGTATCTGTGGCAATCCAAAAAAAAGGTTATTTTTCACACAGCATTAACTTTTGAACGCATAGGGTATGCTAGCTAACTTTGTTAGCTATACAGCTGTTAACAATCGGCCAGAAACTAAACATAAAGGAAACTGTTTGTCATCTCTTTCTCTTTAGTTGTCGCAAGTGCATTAGTATAAAGGGAGAGGGAACAGTGAGAACGCTCATGTTATGTGACAGGTTTGTGTTCGTAAATGCATTTGCTAATGTTTGCCACTGTTAGTACACGCAGGCATCTATAGACGTATACGATCTCAGTTTATCTTTACTGTACACGCTTGGTTTCTCTGTCTGGTAAGTGTAGATGTCGCCACTTAACTGGAGGTATACCAGCGTATACTGTGATAGGGTGACTGAGACCAGTTTTTACTGCACCTATGCATTGTTGTTCTTTTGTTGCACAAATTGCTTGTATTGTTTCCCCCTTTGTACGTCGCTTTGGATAAAAGCGTCTGATAAATGTAAATGTAATCCTGTCAGCTCTCCCTGGTGTGTGTATACAGGTCGGCCAGGTTCCTTGCGTTAAAGTTAACTTTTTCAAAAACAATCATGGTGCTAGACAGTGAGTGACCTTACATGTTAAAATTTAATCCGATTTTTTTCTAGTCATTGTCAAAAAGCAAGCAAACAAAACGTGCTACCTAGTAATGTGGTCAGGGGGATATTTCTGCCTCCACCTAAGCTCCGCCCACAAAAAAAACAGAAAAGGGGTCTACATACAAAAATAAGTCATCCCTGCCACACTCTGTTGTAAATCATGCATTTCCGAGCCTTCAGGCACACTAAAAAATGTTTGAACACTGGCAAAGCCACCAACATTTCCAGAGCAGGTCCCAAACTTCAGCAGCATTCAGAACTCCCTCAAGCAGAACAAATGCACTTTTTCTTTCCTCCATAACCAGTGGAATTGATCTGAGTTTTGTGCTCTTGTTCACACTGAGCAGGCTCCGTCCAGATGCAGGGAAGGAGCAGGTAAAGCCAGCAATATCGATAAATCTTTAGTGCTTATAGGACAGCCGAGAACCATGTTTAATCCAGTAATGATGTGACCGGCTCCGGCCACCGCTTGGACCGGCGGTTCCCCCGGCGGTTCGCTGTCCTAATTGTTTACCCTTTTTCAAAGGTATAAGGCCCGAGGGAAATGCGAGTGGCTATTTAATTAGCTCGCTGGCTCTTTCATTTTCTTCAGGAGGTAAGAGAGCCATCGTGTAAATTCAGGAGTCCGTCATTTGTTAGCAGAGTTGGGCGCGCTAGAGTCGTGCGAGACTCCAAACTTTTTCTAATATGTCACCGCCAGGAAAGAATCTGGCCTTGGGCTTGAATCGCATTATGAGTGGGTTGTTGCCATAAATCACTCTCCTTAGCCTAGAGAAATCAAATCAGAAAAAAACACGAGTGTGTGCGCTGATGAATGTGTGCCCACTCCTTGCTTGTTTGCAAAATCGTTCTGTCGGAAACTAGCTGTATTTTTGAAGGGTGCCATTTGACTTCAGGGTTCTGTTTGGGATACAAGTTTGCTTGTAATGATGGATGTGAGATAATAGCATTAGACAAAAGACGGTTTACTAATTTTGCAATATTCATGATTTGTGCGGCATTTAAACCTACATTCGCTGATGAGAATGGAAGCGTTTACATAACCTGAGTAATGGTGAGATAACACCATCGCTAATGAAGCCGCAATTTATTGCTCTGTTGTCTTTGCAGGGTTCATTTTCCTTCCAAAATGACCGTGGGTTGTTTATCATAAGAGTGAAATATTGACATAGCAAAATCGATGGGACTTGTTCTTTTTCGTGCCGTGGTGGCTGGGCTCTCCGAGAGGCAAATCCAATAACCCGATGCGCATGATTCACCTCCATCAAAATGTTTTAAAATTCTGGGGGCGGTCCGGTCACCTTACATTAAGATAATTGCCCTGAAATGTCCTTGCATGTTGTAGCTGATTGCCAATGCAAAGGTCATCCACTATATTTTCTCCTGTGCGGATCATCCCAAGTCATACCGAGGTACATTACAGCCCAGACAGTTTAATGGTCTCCCTGAAATGATATAACTGCATGCCTGTTTTGGAGAGAAATCGACAATTATGGTGAAGTGTTGGTGCGAAATGCCGCCGCTTTATGGCTTCTGCTCTGTCTATGCTGTAACAATTACCTCCAGCAAAATATGTGGTGATACGGAGCTTAATTTACCTGGACTGAGTTTAAGGACACAGGCTAAATAAACAAAGAATGAAATAGATAACACATGTCCAGGCTTCTGATGTTAGCGGCGGATCCGCTCTGATGTATTGACATGGCTGTCTTTGTGCGCCACAGGATTACAGAGTGAACATTTTCCTGAGACAGCAGTGGAATGACCCTCGGCTGGCCTACAGCGAATATCCCGATGACTCCCTCGACCTTGATCCCTCTATGTTGGACTCCATTTGGAAACCGGATCTGTTCTTTGCCAATGAAAAGGGCGCCAATTTCCACGAGGTCACCACTGACAACAAGCTTTTGAGGATTTCAAAAAATGGGAATGTCTTGTACAGTATAAGGTGATATTAAAAATCAAGTTTATTTATATGATGAATACCTTATGCAATATGTTCAAGTTGTTGCAAGTGAATATTTCTTAGGCTAGGTTTGTGAAATTAATAATAATTAATAATCTAATTATGAAATTAGAAGCAGGAAAGAAGTTATAACCATAAACGTGACCAAAAAGAGATATGTGTGTTACATGATTTGAATGCGATTTGGAGATACAGTACTTAAATTTTCATTTATAAAATTATATTTTAATATGTTTTATTATTTTTCACAAAAAAATGAAGTTTATTGTAGGTAACTTATTGCTTATATTTAAGCTTATATATTTCACAGCATGTTCTTTACATTAGGTAGCATGTGATTTTGTGTCGAAAATCACTGAATCGCTGGGTTTTCACAGCCTTTAGGGATATCTTATGATCTTATTGACAGAATTAGTATTTTTAATTGTTTTTTTAAACAATAAACATTTTCATTGTTTAACTTTTGTGACAACATGCCCCTATTACACTAACCTACTACAACCTCTTATAGGCTTCCATGCTAAATAAAACTGTACAACAGTTAAAAAACACAAAACAATTAGTCAAGAGACTAGAGAACTACTAATATAGAAAAACGTTGTTTTTTGTCTGACAAATCATAATTTGTGTATTTATAATTTATAGTTGTTGTCTTATAATAAATATAAAAAAATCTAATATCATATTGCAACATATAAAAGACAGGCGCCAACAAAGGTGTGACAAATGGTACCTGAATGGTGCATGTTAATGTGTTTACCTATCATTTAAAGGGACAGTTCACCCAAATATTCTGTCATCATTTACTCACCCCCTAGTTGTTCCAAGACGGTCTAAATTTGGACACAAAAGGAGATATTTAGAAGAATGTTTGCAACCAAACAGTTCTGGGGTGCTATTGACTTCCATTGGGACAAAAACTACAATGGTATTCAATGGTGCCCCAGAACGGTTTAGTTTCCCATATTCTTCAATATATCTTTTTTTGTGTTTAACAAAACAAAAACAAAACACAACTTGAGGGTGAGTAAATGGTGACAGAATTTATATTTATTTTAAATAAAAGCATATATGCAATTGGACATTTGCCTTAAAACCTATACTTATATTTATGTGGCAGCTTGTTTAAAAATATAAAAGATTATAATATCGATGCCAAAACAGAGGTGACAGATGTGGCAGATTTTCAGTATTTTTTTCTTTAAAAATGATTATCATTAGGATAATTAACAATGATACAAATATTATAATTAGGATAATTAACATAAACTAAGATTAATAAATGCTGTAAAAGTCATTTTTTGTCATTTTATGTTAGCGTACGCATTTACAATTGTCAACAAATAGAGTGTTACTAAAATTATATAATTATCTTATACATTTAACATAAAACATGGCTCTTATTACAAAAAAAAATGTAAATATGCTCAATACACAATGACCTGGGGATGTTGTATAACCCTTCGTCAAATGGCTTTATCATATACAGTAAGCTGTTTTATGATTCTAGCGGTAGAAGGCTGGAGTTAGTGAATTACTTTGTGGAGAGTGTGTAAGGAAGGCCACATCTCTTAACTTGACACTATCAAATGAACCCTTCAGATCAGTTTGGTCTCAGCCCTGAACTCGCTTTAAATTGCACCAGCAAGAGTGCACAGTGAGATTGAAAAATTTGGGTAAATAACCACTATCCTCTGATACTGATGTTAATATAGCCTTGAGTGAGATCTGCTCGGCCGGGGCTTCACAGCGAGTTTCTTTATCTAGTTTTAGGATCTGTTAAGGGAGAAAAATAATTCAGTTCATAGTCATAGGTTTAATAGAGCTCGATTGCATGTCTTGGTTTTTAACATATTAACTGCTTGAAAAATAAGGAACATTCAAGAAAAGTCTTATTGTGTATTTGATGCTGATTGTGGATCTTGTTTTTTTTTTTAGAATAACACTGATTCTGGCCTGCCCCATGGACCTGAAGAATTTCCCTATGGATGTGCAGACCTGTATAATGCAGTTGGAGAGTTGTAAGTATGCCCTGATCCTTTCAAGCAGATGGAGAGGATTTATTCAGTGGTGCAGAGATGGATGTTGTACTGGCTAGCGTGAGGAGATGAAGAGCATGCTGATTTAAGAGAGTTGATTCAGCAGTCAGCAGGGAGGTGCTTCCAGTGCAGGCCGCCATTATACATCTCTGTTGTTCCCTTGAATTCTCATATTTGCCCAATGAAAACATATTTCGGGAAAACTGGGGTACTTTTGTTTGACTAAAGCGTTTGGTGAGAAAAATAAAAGGTGCTTCACAATGCCGTAGAAAACCCTTTTATGTCTAAATGGTTCCATAAAGAACCTTTAATATCCGAAGAACCTTTCTGTTTCATAAAAGGTTCTTTGTGGTGAGAAAAAGATGGTTCTTTAAAGAACCGTTGACTTAATGGTACTTTGTGGAACCAAAAAGGTTCTTCTATGGCAACTTTGTTAAGAACCTTTATTTTTAGCAGTGTATGTGGTGCTTAATTGGGGTTATGAGGTCCTGGGACAGAAGCTGGTAATAACCCCCCACCCCAGGCGATATTGTTAGCGAGTGCTATGGCCCAATGTAATATTACAACACTCCCACAAAAAATGTACAAAGTTGTCAGCACACTTTTAGTGTCAACAGCTGTTTTCATGTAAATACAATTTTGCATTACTGTTGTCAACATTTAATTTAGACTGTTTTTTGTTATTGGACATTGCACATTTTTTGTCGACTGTATTAATATTACACATGATTTAATAAGAATATGTCATGTCTAAATGTGAAATTGTAAAATAAACATAGAATGACCCTTTTTTCTATATATACAGTATATTGACTGTAAATGTACATTTTTCAATGTATCTGGATCTTATGGAGCCCCAAAAGGGACAAGGTTTTGGAAAATTTATGAGAAGGGAGCGAAAAATTTATTTCAAAGCTTTTGCGTTCCCTTTCAAAACTTCTGCGTTCTCTCTCAAAAAAGTTTTATTCCCCCATAAATATTTTGCGTTCTATCACAAAAGTTCTGCGTTCCCTCGTGTTTGCAAGAGAACGCAAAATATTCTCTGGGGAACATGAATATCTGTGTGAGGGAACATAAAACAGTTTTGGGGGAACGCAATGCTTTTTCTCTCCAGTCTCATATTTTTTCACCACCACGTCCTTTCGGGGCTCTGTAGGATCTGGCTTGTTCCTGCACAAATTAAAGGGATAGTTCAACCCAAAAGTAAAATTCTGTCATTTACCCACTCTCATGTCATTCCAAACTCAATGCCTTTAAAAACACTGGCACCCATTGACTTCCATTGTCTGGACACAAAACGGAGACATTTCTCTAAATATCTTCTTTTGTGTTCCACAGAAGAACAAGTCATATACACATTGTGAATGACTCGAGGATGATTTCTTTGTTGAACTATCCCTTTAAACCCTTTGTGTTCCTCCAGAACATCACTTCAATTCAGATGTTTTATCTCTCCTCCTCTAGTCGGCTACACGATGAACGATCTCATATTCGAGTGGGATGAAAAGGGAGCTGTGCAAGTAGCAGATGGACTGACGTTACCTCAGTTTATCATGAAAGAAGAGAAGGATCTACGTTACTGTACCAAGCACTATAACACAGGTTAGAGCCGTTTTCTCTTGTGTCGTATTCTTCCTGTGCTGTACTGTCTGTTCAGCTGAGCAGATAATGTACACACACACAAAACACTGACAAACTGTTCGAGAGGATACATTGTTACAAATGACTTGGTTTGACACAGGTTCAGCTAAAGGACAGACACTATAGCTCTGCTTTGATTCTTCTTCATGAACTTTCGATTGAGTTAAATACCACCTGTTCTGTCAACGTCAACAGTCGGAATTTGTTACACTCCAGATAAACTGGAAAAATGCTGAAGGCCAGACTTGTTCACACTGTAAAACTTTACTGTAAATTTACAGGCAATTTCTAACAGTATTGTACTGTATTTTTATAAAACAGTATCAGACTGTATATTTAACAGAATGGCTGTAAATGTACAGTATTTTTCTGTTTTCAGCACGCAAAATTCCTAATACAGTATCAGGCTGTAAATGCATTGCATTGTGGGATTGATTTCCTTCGCGCTCAATTTCTTTAAAATGTGAGCAGAGCTAGTGCCACTGAAGCACTTAATTTGTTAGTGGGATATTCATATGAGCAACATAAGCACAACGTTACATACTGTATGAAGACATGCTAGTCGTTTCGTCGTGAATTTAAATTTTTTAAAGTTTGAGCAGCGAGTAAAGTTTTTAATCCATATCTGCCTTTGACATTACAACTTTGAGACACTACCGACGCGGCAAAAAAATGAGGATAATGCCGCAAGAAGACGGGGAGAATACATTTTTCAAGAGAAATGAAGTTGGTAGCAGATGGATAATTGTTGGACTGAGCATTGACACGGTAAGACACTGTTGTTTTATTCGATTGCATTTCTCAACTGTTAGCAGGAGTGGACTGATTTTGGGAACGATAGCGTTACGTTAATCAAGATTTTTTGGATCGGTGTGTTAATCCTGTCGTTTTTGACGATTGAACATAAGAAATCGAAATTATAATGCCCGAAACGTGCTGTATGTTGCTGTCTGTCGGCGCGTTGTGATTCAACTTAGCTTAGCCTGTAACGTTACCCGTAGGTTAAAACCCGAGTGAATAGTTCAGTCTGTTCTCAACTGTTCCCCAATTAACTTTGATATATCTTTTGAAAGGTAAACATTTATCATGCCATTCGCACGACCTGCGTTTGATTTTCGATTCATTTTTTATTTCAGGCTGAGTCATCCGATGAAGATCGAGTGCTAACGTAAGTTCATCATACATAGCCTTACAGTTATAATTCACATGTTCACAAAAATGATGTGGTGTCAGTTCTCATACTGCCAGCACATGAAAATACATAGCCATGTTCCTAATGCTAATTTTAAATGTGGTATTCCTGGTTGCCCTAGAAGATTAAAAAGGTTTGCTGCTTTTAAGGCTCATATATTCAGGGATCACAAAAAGAGGGACACAAATACGTCTGCTGAGCAATTAATAGGTAATGCTTACTATTAGTCTGTGACATTGGTGTCTGTCAGGAAAGATGTAGTGATTTGAAAAACTTAATTTTACACCTGAAGTCTCATATCAAAGAAGGCACCAGAGTGCCTTGCCCATTTAAGTGTAATAAAAGCTTTTCTTTTGCATCAAGTCGACACTGACCTCACATACAGTATATCCAGCTATCACCACAACTCATAATATACTAAATTTGAACTTTTCAGTGCAGAGGCCACACAGTGAGGTATGCAATGTGGCTGAAGACTCAAATGCACTGTCTGATTCGTTTATGTATTGTGGTGATGGTGAAGAGCAGTTGGATATTGCACTATTGCCAGATAACGCAAATGAATCGCTTTTTTGGAAGAATATGGCACTGTTTTATCTCAAATTGCAGGCAAAGCACATTCTCCCATCATCTGTAATTCAGTCGGTAATTGAGGGGCTGCAGGATTTTAATGGAGTCCTGCCCTGAGAAAGTTATTTCAGAAATGTTAACATATAGTTCACACCAAAAAATAATAACAGAATTTCTAAAAATAGCCCAGTGCAAAAGTTTACACACCCCTGATTCTTAATACTGTATAATAACAATGAATGACAGTTTTTATGTTTTGTTATAGTTGTTTAAGGGTTTCTTGTTTGTCCTGAGTCATTTATCTGTCCACTGGCTTTCAGAAAAATCATCCAGGTCCAGAATCTTTGCTTTTTCAGCATTTCTGGATATTTGATTCATGTCCAGTATTAACAGTATGATGTTGTTGAGATTCATCTTTATACATTAAGGACAACCAAGAGACTCATACACAACTATTACAATAGATAGAAACATTCAGTTTAGTAAGGCAACACCATTCATTTAAAGTCAGTTGGGTGTAAACCTCTGAAAATGACAACTGGTGTAAATTGTTATTGTTTTGTTAAATGATATTGCCATTAATAATAATATAAATATTATTATTATTTTAGTTAACATTTATTTTGTAATGTCCTTCAGAAAATTTAAAAATACATTTTTCAGGACATGAAATATAAAAAATTACACCAAAACCATTTTAGTATTTCAAATTTCAATTTTGAACAGAAAGCTTTTTTTTACAGAATGTTGATCTTCCCCAGTTAACAATTGTTTATGCCAAATATTACAATTCAATTGCACTATTACTTAATAAACATTTTGTTTTCCAAAATAACTGTGTAAAATAACAAGATTTTATGCATAACTTGCATTCATGTTATGCAGCCTTGGTTGAGCACCTGAGAGTACACAAAGTATGTGATTTATTTTTCTAGCAGAATATAGTTAACAAAGACAAAATGGAAAGTTTTGTTCGATCCACATTTTGTCAGTGAAGTGCGATGACTGTGTAGTATAAAATAAAATTGCAATTTTGGTGTGATAACTATATCCAAACAAATTCTTGAAAGACATCTGGTTGAGAGAGAGAGAGCTATATAGAAATAGGCATAAACATAATAATAATTTTTGTTTGTTTTCAGCCTTGTAGACGCTTTCTCGACATCAACCCGGAGCGTGGATCTAAAGCCAAGAAGGGGAAAGTGACTTCAAAGAAGACTGGCCAAGTTGTGCAAAAAAAGAACACTACTGTGAACCCACAGGTTTCCTCTCTTCTGAGAAAACTTACAGACTTCAAATGGAATTTTGTTTAGACACGTCCACTATCCACTGTAATTGGACTATAGAAGGAAGTAAGGTTCCTGCATTGTTAATGATGTGCTGTTAACTGTTAATTGCAATACAAAAGTACAGCTGGCATTCCTACCAACATGTTTATACAATGCCTTAACTCATTGAGAGCACTTGATTGTTAATGTTCTGTTAATTGTTAACGGTTCTGTTAACTGTTAAGTAAATTTATTTCGAACAGCTGACATTTCAGCCAAAATGTTTATATAAGGAAATTTTCTGGCCTTTGCATCAGAAATAAACATTCTATATTCTAAGACTATTGTTTTCTATTTCCATTTGAGACTACTGATATGAAAATAAAAGTAACATTTTTCATGTTTTAAGGAAAATGATATTCTGTGTAGAAATAAAATGTATTGCAATATATAACACGTTGTAATATTGTAAAATTAAGTGGCATAACATTATAATACAGTACTTAATACAGTCATAGTTCTGTAAAAATACAGTAATTTGCTGGAAACCCAGCTGCCAGAATGTAAATTGAGAGTGAAAAGATTTACAGTACACACTGTAAAAAAATAAAAGTACAGCATGATACTGTATCTGGCAACTACAGTACAATACTGTAAATATTGTTTACAGTTGTGGTTCTGTAAAAATACAGAATGTGGCTGGCAACCCAGCTGCCAGTATTTTACTGTAAATTTACAGGGAAAAGTTTTACAGTGCAGATCAAAAATGGAAGCACGGCAAAGCAGAAGGGACAGTTGGGGCAGATTTTCTGTATTTTTTCTTTAATAATAATAATAATTATTAGGATAATGTGGATGGTTTGTAAAGATGGTGTTGTTGAATATATTTTTCTGTTATAGCTGTCATCAAGGATATTGTTACAGTAAAAGAATGGTTTATCTAAATATTAAGAATGGTTTATCTAAACATTAATTTTGTCCTTATTTACTTATTAGAAGTAAATAGAATAGAACGTTCGAAGTAAACAATAGATAGTGTTTCATAATAAAATCTAATATTTAATCTGACATTCTCTCTCTTTTTTTTCTTTCTTCCTCTATCTGAGGTGCATCTCACATGACTGCAGCTATTTCATTGCCCTGCTTACTTTGCACATCACCTCTAACCTCCCTTTTGTGCATATCGAAATGCATTGAAGGCTCTTGGGATGCTGTAAATCTCTAATCATTCTCTCTCTCTCTCTCTCTCTCTCTCGCTCTATGCTCTATTTGGCATAGACATGTTCTTCTAACACAAGCACTGGACGTCCAGCCCCGCGCCGAATGCATCAGCTCTGCTGCTCTCCAGTCAAGCATTACCCGGAAATTAAAGTGTCGTTTTCTCCGATTTATTAGCGGCAATCTATTTTGATTTGTAGCCTAAGCTCTGCAGTCCATCCCCTTTTAAGTTTGTCTTCCACGTCCAATTGCACTCTCCATATCTCTTGGGAAAAACCAGCCACTGGATGTATTTTCTATTTAAATGCCGGTCAGTGGCGTCTGTGTTGTTTTTCGCTTGGCTGTTTGCAATCAGCAAGGATTGTAATTCAAAGAATGCTCTTGCTCTTTGTTTAAATTGTGCTTTGAGTCAATACTTCTGTTTGTTGTTAAAACTAGTATTTACCTTTCATGTCTTTATATTTATAAACACCATCATCAGAGTCAATACATAATTTTGTGTTGGATAGAGAAATAACATAGAGGCTTATGCTGTATAACTATAAAAGCTCTGTTTAGTTGCACAAAGAGAGAAAGAGAAATGGACCTTGACTCAGACATTTTGAGTTCAGCTGTACTCTTTATATAGCACAACATGTGACATTTGCTATTTTCCTATTGCCATCATCTTACTCATTGTGTATCACATGTGTTTGGATACAATGTATATTAATATAATGTTTTAGCATGATTTTTATAATGCATTTTGGGTGTTGTTTCTTATTCTCTTTTATATATTAAAATATGGTTATTCCGCTTATGTATTGTTAAAAACCAAACAATCAAATTTAAATAACCAAATAATCAAATGCTGTCTATTTACAGTGTCGAAAGTCAAGTACTATGGCTTGTGTTAATAAATCTGCAATGGCAAAGCACTAAAAAACATGACATTTGTGTGTGCCGATGTGCAGTCACTTCCCAGACAGGCAACAATGAAAACCGTGTACATTTTCTGTTTCAGGGAAGTTCACCTGCATAGAGGCCCGTTTCCACCTGGAGAGACAGATGGGTTATTATCTGATCCAGATGTACATTCCCAGCCTCTTGATCGTCATTTTGTCTTGGGTGTCTTTCTGGATCAACATGGACGCCGCCCCTGCTCGCGTTGGCTTGGGCATCACTACTGTGCTGACCATGACCACCCAGAGTTCAGGATCTAGAGCTTCTCTTCCAAAGGTCAGTTGGTTTTAATCTTTTATTACAATACGCTGATTTTGTGTAAAATTTCATTTTTGCTGTTTACCTGTATGGTCATGCTGGCCTGCACCCTACTTGCTTTCACATTGCACAAACATCCTCCTCCCCTATGAAATACTATAACCTGGAAATTTGTGGCCACCAACTTTATCTCAACAGGCTTTTTAAAAATAATGTATCACCCCTACGGTAAAGCCATGCGCGAGGGTGCTCGCCAACACACACAAATGGACAGAAAGTAACTACAGTGTATATATCCTTATACAGTATATTAACTCTGGTGTCCCACCTAGTGCAAAATAAATGCCTTTTCTTCCGGCTCCACATTTTTTGGAGCCACAGCTTCGCTGTGATTAATTCGGCATTAGGATTCTGACCGTAAACATCCTATTTACATTCTACAGAAATGAATTTATAGCAATAAAGTTTGCTACTTGTATAAATCTCAATGATTTGTATAAAAGTCAATTGTATAAAAGTCAATGAGCCCAACAGCTAAAATCAGGACATATTTACATTTTAAAGGTTTGTCAGGACACCTGGACACACCTCATGAAACTAAGGCTGTCCTGGTTAATTGGGACGTCTAATCACTTTTTATGGTGATCCTTTTTTATGTTGCAAATAAAACAGTTTCCCTAATAAAAGTGTATGCTGTCTTTTCAGAACTTTGCCTAAACCACTCATATGAAGTTTCTCTCCCTTTTTATGTGTAAACATGAGATGAGTAACAGCACTTTGCTGCAGGCTTCTGGTTTGACGTCAAGTCATTGCTGTCAGATTCTTAACAGCACTATCTCTCAAAAACATCACCTTTGCAAAGCCCCGTATCGCATTGTGACAGATTTACAAAACATCTGCCCTGAAATGCACAGCACAAACTGTTGAATTCAGACTGATCAGGGGCTCTGATCAGGAAAAAAAACCTCAGCTGCTTGTGAATGCTGGATCCTTAAGGGTATGCAGAGCAGCAGGTGTTAAACGCAGTCAAAAACTTCACACAGGTTTGACCAAATATCTGCAGGTTTGTTTTCTGTAGCTCTTCTGAGGTTTTGGAAGAATAGGATCTCCTGTGTGACTGGGCGGGCCAAGTTTCTGAACACTGAATAATGTGCAAGTCCTCCTGGGAAGTTTGCATTTATGAGCTTGGAAGCGGTTATTACGCCATGATGTGCGTTCAAGTGCTAAAATGACGCACTGGGCAATTTCAGCTTTTTAGCACCACTGCAACAAAATACAGAGCAAAGGATGTGCATCGGCTGTATAATTGATGATTTATGGTTTTTATTATTCCCATGATGCCACAGAGAATGATGGGGATGTAGTTTAATCAGTCAAGCCTGTCAGCTCATGAGTGTATACTGGCAAGCTTTGTTCTTCATTAAGAGTACACAAAATACACAGTTTGTTGTCACAACTACTATTTATTAAGAAACATGTTGTTTCTGCCACAACGTTCTAGACATAAAGAAAAATATTTAATCACGTTTGTATGAAAAGATCAAGGAAAATGTAATTCCTCATAAAAATGGAAAACTCCTATTATGTCATTGAAGGTTAATCTACAGTATATAGGGGCCGTGACTATGTAAACTGTATCAAAAATATTATCATCAACCACTGTGGGCAGCCATCTACATGAATGATGTCATTACTAAAATAAAACCTCATTAACTGTTATGGAATGTTCTTTATACATGCATATCAGTCCTAGCAAAATAATGGCTCCATGATAATACACAAATACTGGGATAAATAAAACATGTCAAATAAATTAACTGTTACGGGTTGATACTGTCAAAAATAAAAAAAGTAATTTATTTATTATTATTTATTATAATAATTGCATTGAAATGTGTAATTATTGTAATAAATTACATATTTACTTTAATATCATTTTTAAAAACTACCATTGTTTATTTAACAAATTTGATGTGAGTTTGTCATGAGAAAAATTGCAGAATAAATGAAGAAATCTCAGAAACTACTCTATAGTCTTGTCTGCAATACACTTGTGTTTTTTATGATTTAAAAAATAATTATCTATTGTATATTAATGTAATTTAATATACAGATCTATTTTGTATGGCATGATGGTGCATTTTGTGTGTGTGTGTGTGTGTGTGTGTGTGTGTGTGTGTGTGTGTGTGTGTGTGCGCGTGTCCAAAATTGAGGTCCCCAGGGGCAAAAAAGCTAATAAATTGTACAGAACAATGTTTTTTACTAATCTAAAAATGCAAAAAGTGTTCTATGATCTTTAGGTTTAGGGATAGGGTTAGGGATAGGGGATAGAATATACAGTTTGTACAGTATAAAAACATTACGCCTATGGACTGTCCCCACGGGGATAGTCAACCAAAGCCTTGCGTGTGTGCGTGCGTGCGCGTGCGTGCGTGTGTGTGTGTGTGTGTGTGTATGTGGCTGTTGACATAATTACTTTGAGCACTGTATTTCATAACAGAACCGAAATTGTATCCATCATTTATTAATCTCTGTGTGCCTACTTCCTATGACCTTGACCTTTGTATTTGCTGATTCCGCCTCCTGTGTGCACTGTGCATTGTGAACGAGGATTTCGAGATCCTGCATGCTGTGTTATGATGAGATACAGCATACGCATGTATTATGCAAACAAGATATTGCTGGAGTTTGACAATCCTGTTGATCATAATTTACATGCATAATGGCTGGCCAACAGACACACACACAGATGTTCAGATTACAGCAGGATATCACTTCTGACATAGGAGATATTTAGCAGACGCAATAATGATCATGAAAATGTGCTGTTACTTCACTCTGAAAGTTCTCACATGCTAGTTACGAACAAGTACCCACATTTAATGTTAATAATAAGACCTAAACATTTTGTTGAGCCACATTCACAATTTTTTTTATTATAACCAATGTTTTTGTTGTAACTGTGTATTGGTGGTCGGTGAACATGCTCCAGACATACAGTATATATACGAACGGTTGGCTCAGAATAGAGTCTATAGACACCACTGTCTCACCCCAGTGCTCTACAATCATTTCAGCAGTGCTTTCTGAACCATGCTGCTGTAATGCCACCTAAACTCCACACCACCACTTTGGTCACTGGCCTGTCAAATAAAGTGAGTCTCATCTGAGCGTTAGGGCCAACAGCCGTGCTCTTTTCAGGGCCAAAGAAGAACCTCTGAATGCATGTCCCCGAGAACACTTCAAGCGCGCCGAGACCGACCCTCTGCTTGAAAAGTTGTTGCGGAAAGACTTACTAGCTTTGCTGCAAAGCTTCAATTCTCAAAATTGACATATTTTATTCATTACAGCTTTGATCCTTATGTCAGGCTGCGTACGACAGTCCTTCCAGTTCATTGGGTTTTAGATGAAAGTGTTTCTTGGGTATTCTTCCTTATAATAGGGCATATTTTACAACTTTCTCGACTGGAAAGTTTTAAGCACTTGAGCTAAGCGAATGACTCAACGCGTGAACGTCAAGCCAGGCGGTGACTCACACTTCTCTGTTGATTTTGCCCTGCTGCAGGTGTCCTATGTGAAAGCCATTGACATTTGGATGGCTGTGTGCCTACTCTTCGTCTTCTCTGCCCTGCTGGAGTACGCCGCTGTCAACTTTATCGCACGCCAACACAAGGAGCTCCTGCGCTTCCAGAGAAGAAGAAGACATCTTAAGGTGAACCAGTCACGATCTTTAAACACAGACCGGCTGAAAGCCCAGCAGACTGTGTGCTTTATATTTCATTGTGCCAAATGTTCACTTTGTTAAGGATTCAAACGGTATGTTTGCGCTCAGAGTTACAAAACTCGCAGAGAGTTAATCTTTTATCTGGGCTGTGAGTAATAATGTGTGAGGATAAATGGCACAGTGCCACATTTCATCAGCAAAACTCCAGGTTTTGTAAAACTGGCTTTTGGCAATGCGTTATTGCTGATTTGTTGGAATGTGCGTTTTAGATTTAGAAATCCCACAAAGGCATTACATCACGACCTACATTTCACAACAACCCTGCTGGAAAATGAAGCATAGTAGCGGTGCTGTGGACACCGATTGGTCATTTTTACTCTGATCAAATAGCCAGAGGCTGACACAGCATAACCTTTTTCACTTTTGTGAATCTGGCAGTGGAGATCTTACTTTCATTCCTTTTCTGGGAAAATAGTCGACTAGTACAAATGTACCAACTAGCAGTCATTCAAGCAATAACCAATCCACTCAAGTTTAGCCTTTAAACAGCATTTCTACATGTATTGTGGCAATCCCAGTCCAGTGTGTATTGAATTTTAACAGAGACAAACTTCAGGAGCGACATAAAGTCACCAAAGACCATGTGAAAGACTGGCCGCATAGCAAGAAGCATGAAACATCAGTCCTGGATCGTTTAAAATGAATATGAACTTGTTTTCTTAGTATTCAAGATCCAAATGCATTGCATCTGTTTTTTGATCAGTTTTTCCTTTTTCAATTTTCTGCAGATAAATGCAAATAAACAAACAACAATTTTGTTTGAAATTTGGAAGGAATGTTGTCAGTTGTTCACAGAATGAAACAAAATTATAATTGTACTTAAACACACACTTAAATAGTTATTATTTAGGCAGTTATTATTATTATTACTAATATTATTATGTAGATTAAAATATAGTTTTTACAATAATAATAATAAATATCACTATTATTTAGATTAAAAATACATTGTTTTTACAAATAATAATATTATTATTAATATTGTTGTTGTTTTCGTTATTATGATTAGTATTATATATTGTTATTATTTACTATTTCGGTTAAATTGTTTCTAATAATAACGATTATTATTATTTAAATTTCAAAAATATATTGTTTGACTCTTGGAGTGGTTTTCTGCAGTTATATAAATATTACGACATATTGATGCTTTGATCTTCTCTGAGATTATATAGAAATATATTAAGTCTTAGAAGTGTTAGCATGCACGGCAAATCTGTCAAGTGCCTCAGAGAGCTCAACATAAATCCTGAAGCCCCCCGTTGTAATCCTCAATCAGCCTCTGGGCTGCATGTAATATAGGTGCAGTGAAATTAGTCTTCGCTACCTTCAGCCCAGTACAGGTAAATCCACAGAGACATACCGGCTGATATCAGACCTGTCACCATTCGGGCCCCAAGGGCACACGGCACAAACCACAAATCCAACTGTTTGAAATGAACACCCAAGATTCCCATCCAATCGATGACCGCCAACCGTGACATTCCTGATGAACGCTGTATACGAGGAAACAATAGGGCGTATGTGGGATGTACACTTCATTTCAGAAGGCGCGGCAGGTTTGCTGCATTATCATTATCCCTTGGTTAATGAAACTACCGGCCGCCGTGATCCACGGCTGCGGTTCGGCCCTCCATCCTGGCTCGCTGGGGCCATCATTCAGTGCCTGAGCTCTGCACTGCAGCTCAGAGCTGTCACCTCCCTGCACTACACAATAAAACAACTCCCCAGCATTACCACGGGAGCTTATCGACCTTCTCCAGCTCGTGTCTCTGAGAGGCAGCTGTTGACCGCGTGTAGAATGAGGATTCCCCCTGCTGGACAGACCGAGATCTGTGTATATCAGTGTCACGACTGACCCCACAGGAAGGTTGTTTTAACATTGTGTAGACAGCTGTCCTGAAAGATTCAAGCTGTTGTATCAATTTCATGTGCTGTGTTTCACTGCAAAACCTCCCCCAAAAAAAATCCAGACACTAAATGCACCGAAATTGATGTATGTGCCTTGTATGCAAAACCCAAACGCTATGTGCCCGCCACAATTAACATGTATAAGCACTCACTGAAAGCAGACCGTGAAGAATTTCATTCAAAAGACGGCAGCTATAATTCACATCCGACTGAGGATCAAATGATGCAGTAGAGCTTTTAAATGTTGCGTATATCCAGGTATGCAGTGTAGATGGACGCACATTCAGCATTTTAAGGAGGCGCTTCAGGTGCTTAGATCGCAGTGATGGAGTGATGCTGTACAGTCTGCCAGATTGCAGTAGTCCTCCAGCATTCAGAACCAGCCTGCAGGAAATTGGCATCATGCAACATAAAGAAATGTCATTCCTTTAGCGAATCGGGTGCAAAAACAACCCGGACGGCATGTGTAAATCCAACTTGCTCTCAGCAGGTGCAATACATTCCTACATTAATATGTGGTCATACACGTCGAATAAGTAAATGTTTACAGCTGCAGTCCGTACCTTTTGCCTCTGTGTCGCCATCTTTGTTTGAAACATATAATTACAGGTTACTTTGCATGTTTTTGAGACTCATTCTTTGTACCCGACTGATTAACTGATAAATCATTATTACAGGCAAAATTATAATGAAAACACCCAAACTGCCACAAAAGGCAAATGCTTTCTAGTTCTGTACGATATGCATCAGACTGTCAGTTCAATTCCATTTCAATTGTAAAGTGCTTTTTACAATTTTGCATTGTTGCAAAGCAACTTTAAATACATTTAGGAAGTAGTTAATGTAATAAAGAGACGGTAGTTATGAAAAAAAAGAAGACACAAAATGCCCGGGGTTTTGACCAGGGGTGGTCTAAAGAGATGCATTTGCATAAAAAAGAGCTCTTATCCGACGGCAGTTTCTTTGCAGTTTTTACAGCTCGGGCAACAGAAAAGTACATTAAAATAAAATTACAGTACGTTTTTTTTTTGTTGTAAATTTGCAGTCTCTTTCTGTAATTTGATGTTTTTTTGCAGTTTATAAAAACACAATAAAATTCTGCAAAATTACAGCTTTTCACATTATACGTAAAAATCTGTAAAAAAAAAAAAAAACAGTAAAATTACAGTGTAATTTTAAAGTGGTCTTTAGTGATATACTTTAATAGCATATAATAGCAAGATCGTAGGCCCTAGCTCTTTGCCAACTACTGGATTCCATTTCGTTAATAAGTAGGTGAAACCGTGCAATCTCTGAACTGCAAATGTCTTCGCTTTGCCTAACAATGACAACAGCACATAGCGAGCAGTGAATTGATGGGGAAGAATCGTCTTGTTAGAGAAGATTGTGATGCAGAGAGGGTCACTCATGGGATATTGTCTCTTCTATCTCCTCTCAGCTCTGAGCGGTGCAGCTGCCGTCTGTAAGCATGTAACATACGAGAGGGAATTATCTATTTAGATAAAACACTCAGTCTCGCTCAACTGGCCGGCCGTCCTCAGGTCGGCTGAACACCGGTAGAAAGATGAAGGTACAGTACAGAATGAGTGTTTGTGGTGTTCGATGTGGTGCGGTCGGAATTATAGTGGAGCTCAGTTTCCTGGAGTGTTTAATAGAGACAGATGTCTTGAATTGACTTGGCACTGGACTGTACGGGCTGCGAAATACTGCAGTTTTGTTCTTTTGTAGTTGCTTATATAGGCATCTGTGTTGCTCATTAGAAGTGGCTGCTAAGGCAAGCATCGCTATTGTTGTTGCTCACACTTTTGGGGATTTGAATAAACCTATAAATATTAGAGCTCATCCTGGTATGTCTGGTTACGTTACATTCATACTTTCTTTCAAAATGTGAAAATGTTTTCTGTATTCTTACTACTGCAAGAGTGCTATACAAATTGTATCGTGTGCATACAGTGAAATTACTAGCCAGCCGGGTAAGGATGTAGACCTATTGATCTATTGAATATGTAAGTGATTTATTTAATAGGCTGGTTTAGAATCGATGCTTGCTCTGAATTGTCTCTCTTGAACTAGTAACTGTGGTCAAAACAGCTTATATTGTTTGTATAGATTATGGCATGTAGTGACTGGTATGATTCTGTCCATTTGAGAGACCCGAAAGGCATAATATGCTTGTATAATCTTAAAACATTTGTTTAATCCTCATTTGTATTTACGAGGGCGCAGATGTTTATTTGCGAGACAAAATGAGATTTTCGTAAGCATTCATTCATCCAAGACCGCCGGGCACATGCGCATAATGCCAAAATCTTTCGTTTTACGCTCCTCATAATATATTCATTCCATGTCACCCATAGGTGATAAAAGAACAGACATTATGTAAATGTAATGCATTACAATGGTACGCACAGCAAGGGTACACAGATAAACGTAACAAATCGTCCTGTTGTAAATGTGTACGACTTTCACACGACTACATCCATATCGATCACGGCACCGAGCGTCCTATGAGAAACATTTGGAATATTTAAGATACAACCGTAAAGTAGGCGCTACTTTACGGCCCGTTTCAATCTCCGTTATTTATCACGGCATCCCGATAAAAGACAGAACAACATCAATCCCATCCAAGTGCTTTGATTGATGAAGGAGCCAAGAGGTCCTGTATGGAGCGTCAGACGCCACACCCCTGATTTGCAAACGCCGCCGTGAGCTGCATTTTGATGCCCGCCGATAATGCGCTCCGCGGTAAAGCTGGATGCCGCTTGTTGTTTTTTTCTCTCTTTCCGCTAACAGTCGGACTGGGACCGCGGCCGACTCGCCTGATGCAGTAATGGCAGAGCTTTAATTAGAGAGGGAGGGTAATGAATCTGGCAGGGCCGGGCTAGAGGGAAAGTGACGCAGGACGCTGCTCTTGCCGCAGCCCTGGTTCTCTTTACGGCTCCACGTCACGTCTTGGAGCCACCACATTAATCATATGGCTGCAGAAATAAAGGCGAGCATCCGTAATACTTACAAATGGTAAGCCGGTGCAGCTGAAGGACAGGGAAGGTCGTAGCACCCCGGCATCACAGACAGCGTTGTATACAAACCAGAGGGGCCGTGGGATAACATCACGCACACATACACGCACGTATCCTGGTGTGTGATCTTCCATTTACCCCTGCACACATTAACAGTTATAAATGGGATAGCTGAAAGACAAGGACAGAAAGAGGACAAAGCGTCTAAAAATGGGGACCTGAGAAGAAAATGGCTGATCTTTCAGGGGAAGCAAGCAGACTCCGGCGGTTTGCACCTGCAAATTAAACACATGCATTATGATGATAATGATCCTGTTTTGCTTCCCCGGTTCGTGTTTAAATGAATCTAATCAATGTGAAATATCTACCCGCACTGAAATGTAATTACAAGTGTTTGTAATTTTGGGTTTATTTTCATTATAGGTGAAACGTGCACCACCAACCATAAGCAAATGGAATTGCAAAGATAATAATAAATCCTGCTGTCTGATATCGGGCTGAGAAATTGATGCAGTGAGTTTGGGGCGGGATCAT
Organism: Triplophysa rosa; assembly: GCF_024868665.1. Lineage (NCBI taxonomy): Eukaryota > Metazoa > Chordata > Actinopteri > Cypriniformes > Nemacheilidae > Triplophysa > Triplophysa rosa. Next base: position 8,640,603 of record NC_079902.1, read on the forward strand.
CTGAGTCGGTGTTGCTCTGGTCAGGATGCTAGAGTATATTCTAGACATAGTCTCACTATATTTAACTTTGATAGGGGATAGTACACTGACATTGAAAAAATGACACCTTCAAATCAGGTTTGTCCGATGAATTTGTAGGACTTCAGAAGGTTAAAAAGACATACCAAAAGATTCGAGGCACTGATATACGGGTTTTTTTCGTGCTCTTACAATGAAGTTTAAGTGTGCCGTTAGTATACTTTAAAGTCTTTCTATCAGAAGGTATGGTTTTTATGTACTTTTAAGAAATGTACTTTATGTAGGACTACTTCTCAAAACTCAAAGTTTACTGTTACACATACGCAGTAATACAGTTTTATAGACTTGATTAAAGTCAATTAACAATCATCGTCGCACACCTGCAGTTAATAGATAGGTGCGTAGGAAAAAAGACCAACAGGTCAAAACAATAAACAAAAAGAGAAAAAATCCTGCACATTGTCAATGCTTGCCAAATATCATTTTTTTATTAAAGGTTGCAAGGTTTTGGTCTCGTGACCTTCATCAGGCATATACCAGGTATATAATATAATTTTTTATCTTTTGCGAGGATTGATAGTGTGCAGGATTTTACTCTTTTTGTTTAACAAACTTTATTTAAAAAGTGAGCCAACTTAGTCCCAAGTAGTATTAACAGATGGGTAGCTGATAAATAGGCTAAACCACACATGGTGTGACAGCAATTAGATAAAGCAATTTAGAAAAAATCTAACAATTAAGATAAGTCTCTCTTATGCTGTTTTATATTATAAATATGAACAACATGAAATAATATGTTATTAACAAATGTTTGGGACCATGGGTTTATTTGTCAATACACTTACACTTACAAGTATACTAGTACTAGTATTACTTATTGCATGAAGTATAATAAAAATATATCTGAACTTTGCTTAAATATATGTAATAAAGTGAACTAAAAGTTAACTTATTTTTGTTTTATATATATATATAGTGAATTATGTGCACTCCCACATGAAAAAGTAGTATACTAGTGGTGTCACAACATACCACGTCGATACCATGTTAATTTGACACAATATGATAATATCGTAAATAAAATGTTGTCATTTAATGAAAATAAAATGTTGCCTTAACTCAACTCAACTCAACTCAACTTTATTTATATAGCGCTTTTACAATTTTCATTGTTACAAAGCAGCTGTACATGAGACACATTGACTACAAGCAAAACAATCAAAGTTGTACCTGCAAAAACAAGAAAAGGTTGAAAACACAGAAGACAGACACACCCACACACAAAACACTCCACACACACAACACGCACACGCACCAACACACACAGACACAGAGACACACACACACACACGGATGCACACACACACAACACACACACACACACACAAGACGCACACACACACACACACACACACACACAAACACACACACACACACACACACACACACACACACACACGTACGTACACAGACAAGTACGCACACACACACACGCTCAGTGAGAGCACACATTAGGATAAAGGAGAGAGAAGCACAGGTCAAATATAACAGATAATAAATTCCTATATGCAATATTAATTAAGTAAAACTTTAAAATTCTAAAGCAGCCCCCCCGGCAGGCAATAGTGCAAAAACAGTATGCAAACGGTGGCGAGGAACCCAAAACTCTAATCGAGAAAAAAAACCTCAGGAGAACCCAGGCCCAACCAGGGATTCCAGTTCCCCTCTGGCAAAAGCTGCTGCCTCTGCACAAGCTCCAGAGAACTTGCACAACAAGGCTAAATAAAATAAATAAACTTAATAATAAAATAAATATAGTTTAAGATTATCATTAATAATCTAATAGCATTTGAAGTTTTGTGGTGAAACATGTCAAGAGACCGCGTCCTTCTTTATCCAGCTCTATCATCTCAGCTCTTGTCAGGTCCCCACTTCCCATTCTCCGCTCTACCATCAGGTCAGGCCATGAACTGCATCCTGCTCGCTGTGGTAACCTTGGAACAATGAGACAAGACTGGCTGAGAGTAGAGTACTGTTCTGTACTCTTTGATGCAACAAGTACATCAGTTGTGTTTTTGGTTCCGGTTGATCTAACTAATGCAGCCTAAACCCTCTGAAGATTTATATTATGGAAGAGTAGTGTATGCAAGATTAAAAAGATGCGTCTTTAGTCTAGATTTAAACTGACAGAGTGTGTCTGCCTCCCGGACAGTGCAGGGAAGACTATTCCAAAGTTTAGGCGCTAGATAGGAAAAGGATCTACCACCTGCACTTGATTTTGAAATTCTAGGTATTACCAACTGACAGGACGCCTGAGAGCGTAATGCACGTGAAGGACTGTAATACAAAAGGAGTTCATTCAAGTACTGAGGAGCTAAACCATGTAAGGCTTTATAGGTAATAAGCAAGATTTTAAAGTTAACGCGATGCTTTATAGGTAACCAGTGCAAGGTTGACAGAACCGGGCTAATATGTTCATACTTTTTTGTACGTGTAAGAACTCGAGCTGCCGCGTTTTGGACCAATTGGAGTTTTTGTAATAAGCCTGCAGGGCAACCACCTAACAGTGCATTACAGTAATCTAGTCTTGATGTCATGAATGCATGAATTAACTTCTCTGCATCTGAGATTGACAGCATATGACGTAGTTTAGATATATTCTTAAAATGGAAAAACGCAACAGTGTTGCTCTTAACCCCTTAAGAGCAACAGTGGTTACAAACTCTCTCTCTCTGCCTTACACTCAAGTTAGAATCGTTGACCAAAATAAGGAAACCACAAAATAAGCAAAGTTAAATATGAGTATGATTTATAGTATTGTTTATTTATTTATAAAAAAAAACATTTAATAGATATTATGATAATATTGTTTTTGTGAATTATTTTGGCCACAATAATCGTGTAGTAAAAATGTGATATTGTGACAACCCTAATATTATAGTATACTGTACATTTTCTAGATATTGTTAGATAATGTTTTTGAACATACAAAATATACCTTTTATCATTTACTATAGTTGAGATGCACCGATGCTAAATTTCTCCGATATCTGCCAACTTTCTGAATGTTATTAATTCATATATTGACCATTAATATTGAACATCAAACTAGTGATGTTTCTTAATATTTTCTATATACAGAGCACAAATCCGTACCATTTTCCTGTCCTCTCTCGATCATCGTCTGTTTTCAAACTATCGGCCGATAGTGTGAAAAATTGCTTTTATCGTCCGATACTGATTATTGGCCGTTATATCGGTGCATCTGTAGTTTATACTAAAGAATACTAAACTAAAAGTATAATACTACAACAGTCATACAAATCTACAGTTAATATTTTTTCATGTGGGCTGCACAAAATAATTTGCCATCACATTGTGGTGAAGGTGAAATGATAATAACCATATTATATTTGTAATTCATATCACTCCATTCTGTTTACAATTGACATCAAACGTGTAATGCAGTCACTTCAAGAATGATTTTCCAGTCAAATTCGTGATGACATTTATGATAAATAGTTTGGCAGTTTGGAAAAGCACTGATGTAAGCAAGGGAGGCAAAGCAATGTCAGTCCATCAGATCACCTGAAATATTGCGGCCTCTGACCACAACCCTATCCTGTCCAGCGGTCATATGTCAATAGTTAATTCCCATAAGCACATATAATCCATATCATGCTATGCCACGTAGAAGATATGGGCTACAGATCAACCCAACAGGATTGAGGGAATCAATAGGTCGGGCTCTCTGCATTGTTTAAAGTGGAGTGTTGGGATAATGGGCTTCTCGACACTTGACAGATTGACAATCTGTGTTGCAGGAGGACGAGGCGGGAGATGGGCGATTCAGCTTCGCAGCCTACGGCATGGGCCCGGCGTGCCTGCAAGCCAAAGATGGCATGGCCATCAAGGGGAACAACAATAACGCGCCCACCTCCACCAACCCCCCTGAGAAGACCGTGGAGGAAATGCGCAAGCTCTTCATCGGCCGCGCCAAACGGATCGACACGGTGTCGCGCGTGGCCTTTCCGCTGGTATTCCTCATTTTTAACATTTTCTACTGGATCATTTACAAGATCATACGCAGCGAGGATGTTCACAAGCAGTAAACGGCGATCCGAATATACCCACCTCCACGCTCCTCCCTCATCTTCCTGCGCCCGCCTTTATCTCACAACAGTGCTCACGTGCTTCTGGTGATGATGAGCCCTCCGGCAGAGGTATTTATGAATATTGTTTCATCTCTTTCTCTCCTGCCCTCCCGAATAATCCGGACCTGTGCAATAGCAATGCAGTAAAATGCATGATATATGAATGTGGCAATATATTTACTAAAAAAATGAAAATGACTGAAGTAAACGTTAAACTTTTTCACATCTACGAACTTCTGAACCGATGACTGGGATTCCAAGAGGAGGTGCTCTTGTAAAACGGTTTTTTTGTTGCAACTTGAAGACGTACTGCATTGCGAGAATAATGGAGAACCGATGTGTAATATACCGTATATTTAAATGATAATACTTCCATGAGAAAGCCTTTGAAAATTAAACGTATTTTGAGATCGCAGGGCAGTTTGGGGCTTCCACGAATACGCAGTGAATATGCCGCGGGTCCCGTAGACCCACCTTCGCTTTGATATGTGATTTACAAGCACTTGTCGGAACTGTCCCCTGATGTGCAAGTCTGATATTAATAACTAATGAAATCTTGATGAGTGCCGGTCAAAACAATTATTTATTCAAGCTGTGGTTAATGTGTTCCTCTATCTGTACTCATAGATTTGTCTTTTTTTATTTCAATTTTAGATTATCTTCTCTGTTCATGCGCCGAACTTCATGTTACTTCCAGGTTGACCAAAAACAGACGTATACTTGGTTGTTTCTTATTTTTCATCTGATCACGTTTTCGAAGGATTCTGAAATAGTAAAAGCTAAAACAACTTTGCAAGGGGGTGTGAGGGGAAACCGTATAGCCTTTATATGCTATATGCGTCAGAAAAGATACAGCGGGATCTTTCATAACTCACATTTCATACATGTTCTAAACAGCTGATAGTATTATTTTTATAAGCTTGATAAATAAGCAGTACAGCCAGTGCCATGATAAAACCAACTATATTTCCAACCAAATGTATATTACGTGATTTTTTCAAACTATGTGTATAAATGCATAGACAGTACTATGTTGTGCAGCATAGTTAATAAGTGCACAAAGGTTTAGTTTCTGAAATTAAGAACGCATTTTCATCCGGCTTCTCTATGCAATAATCATATATGCAAATTATTTTAAGTGTTTATCATGTTCAATATGGACTTTTTATTCTGAGGGCCCATAAAGACACTACTGTACGTTTAAATCTTCTCTCTTCTACAGTAGTCATCCTCGATCATTGCTATAAAAAAGAGCATTGGAAAAACTTGTCTATGCATGGCAAGACTTTTTTTGTGCTACAGATGATATCGATGTCAATTTTCACTTTTGTAACGTTTTGTTGTGACTGCTGATTTGAAGACATCCACCGACTGAAAACGTGTACATGGTGTCTAGTGCTCAACAGGCTGTGATAGATGATAGATGCTTTCTGTAGGATATGCAAGTTTGTATCACGTGTAACATCTTCTGTTAACCGCTTGTTTATCAAACCAAAGAGTGGTTGAGTTTTGAATGCTTCATTTTATAACAAATATGCTTTTGTCATTTCATTTCCTGTCTCACCTCGATGTGATTTGGTTGTCGAAACATTGACAATGACAGTTTTGCTCATTTGTAAAATCTGGTTTAAAATTGTGCAGTTTTATTTTCATGTGTATTTAAGATTTACAATATGAAAAAAATGTCCCTTTATAATTAAATTTGTAGGATAGTCATGACTGGGCAAAACGTTACCAAAAAATATGACAATAGGTCAAATTTATGGTATACGAATGTTTTGGTCTTGTAAAATATGTGAGATCTTTTCAAATGTTAACACACTTTTTTGCCAGAAGATGAAAATAAATAGTTGGGTAGTCGACAAATAAACCGCACACGTGTCCTATGGTGTGTCCGTATTTTGTGATTTGTATTACCGTTATCATGTACCCTTTATGTGTGTCACTGGGTTTTGCAAATATCTTACCAATAAAAAGTATTAAAAAGTGCTTGTCAGCTCTGACAATACAGTACGTAATCATTTAAAAAGTACAGTTTTTTCCCGGTTTCCTGAAAAACAGCACATTTATGAATGTATTATATATTATGAATAAAATTTATATGAATTATAAATATAAACAACATAAAATAATATATTACTATCAGTGTGTTTTGAACATTTTTGCTGTCACACCATAGGACACATGGTACGGTTTCTTTGTCAACTACCCATATTTTATTTTTCACATATTTATTTATTTCAATGATATGGCATCATGATATTATGTTCAATTTAAAGGGCTATTTTTAATGAATCCTCTCTCTTGTATCAATAGGCTTGTGATATATGTGTTCGTAAAACTGGTTTACCCCTCAGCTCCATTAAAACACTGGATCTCAGAATTATATTTAGGATTCCATTAAGCTGAAACAAAACCTGAATTCAGTAATTGGGAAATGTAAGCTGAAACATTGCAATTCAACAGCAGCACAATGTAGCAAGGTTGCATATCACATATCATTTGAACGTTCACAAACATGAATTGTGTTGACAGGAGCGTTTTCGTGTGGATCTTAAACTTAATTCCAGATTAATCACGATGAGTTCACATAGTCACCAAACTAGTCCAAAACTGGTTTATGCTCCATCCCTGAGACTGATGGAGGCATACGATGTATAATATACATCAGTGTGAGAAATGATCGAGTCACTTTTGATGTGTTCACTGGAGATGCAGGCACTGAGATGGGACAATTCAAATATGTAGACAAAAACACATTAAAGAAGATTTGTAGAAGTATTGTTCAGCTTAATGTTGCTGTTGATGACGGATTTCTTTATCGACAAACCCTGCTTAAGGCTATTTCTGCTGGACTGATCTCTGTGTAAATGATATAAAAGACAAGAACATCGAAGATTAATCCTGCCGCAGGAATACAAGGGCAGTGTGATGTGAAATATGTTCTATATGCAAACAGGTTTGTTCTTTGGCTTAATAATCATGCAAATATCAATTTAATGTCCATATGATTTCAGTCGATCTAAATTATCGAGGCATGATATCGTTTCCGTCTTCCGCATTTCTTTTTTCTCTTGATCCTTGTTTTAAATAAGGACACCCTGCATAACCCTGCATTGCAATTGCCCAAGAAACGGTGATCTCAGAATGACAGCGGGCATGGTGAACGGATGTAACCAATGTATGCAAACTGTGGGTAAAGTTTTAATTTTTGCACAAGTTGGTATGGCCTTAATTTTATTGGTTGATTTGCTTAAATTGTGTATTGGCACAAAGTGCATCTCTTCATTTGCTTATTGACATAATCCGAGTGCACTTCCAATGGGTGAAAAATAAACAGCAGATCCTTATTTTTATGTTACAATACTAAAACATGGAATTTTGCATGAATAGAAATAAAATGGCAGATATTTTTTGGCTTGTACAGAAATGTGAGCAATTTGAAGAAAAAAAGGAATGTACCATTTCTGCTGTATCTGTATATAACACAATATTTATTGAAATATGTCTTAATGCTAAATCTAATTCTACTATTAAAGGTTTTCAGAACTAAAATAACTGAACTGTTTGTGAGAATTGTGAATTGTGTGAGAGCTGAGCTTTACTCTCTCAACAGTTACTGTGACTTGATCAATGATGTGATGCATATTTTTCTATATATTTATTTAGCAATTCTGGTTACATAATTTTAGAGACATTATAGGAATAGTTCACCTTCAAAATGAAAATTTTATTATTTACTCATCCTCTTTGAAATCCCCATTGAAACCCAATGCAAAGTCAATGGTGACTGTTGTGGAAAAATGTCTTGTAGTTCAAAAAATCTCTCAGACAAAGAAGGTCCGGGTGTCAAGGAGTTAACTTTATTTGCTCGAGTCAAACAAATTGAGATGTTCCAAGTCATCTAAAAACCAAGTGTTTTCAGTCTACAGTTATAGTAAAATGTCTGAAAGGTGGTCCTTTCTAAAACCAATCAGGTAGATTCCCGTTATCTCTTATTTTTATTAACCAATTGTTATTTTCTGCCACCAATATATCCCAGGCAACAAGGTGCGTATTTATTCGTGGTAGGCTGGCTATTACCTAATTTTTAAAATATATTTTTATATATCCTCGCCCACCACAATTATGTAATGGTCATCATGACCTGTTTCCCCTTCTTCACCTCCTGTGGTAAAACTGTGGCCTTGCTCAATGTAGATTATAGTCATAGTAACGGGGCGGAACATGCCCAGATTTGGTCATACTGTAGGGTTGGGGCCGGAAAAAGTCCCCAGATTTCATAAACACTGCCAGACATCAAAAACACAGCTGTGCAGGGTGCTTTTCAGAATCTCATACAAATGTGTTTAAAACGAAGAGCAATACATTGAATAATGATCAAAAACATAAAGACAGATCAAAAACATAAAGACATATCATGAAATTCCTCCATATGACCAACGGTTTTCTATCTTTTGTGTTCTGCAGAAGAATGAAAGTCATAAAGGTTTAAAATGACAAGAGGGCTTGTAAATAATGAGTTTTCATTTGGAAGATGAACTATTCCTTTACGTCAAATGCTTTTTAAAACAAATGTTAATACAAAATTCAGTTTCTATGAAGACCCATGCTCTGACTTTCCATCCATTTTGTTGACTGTTACTCCTGTGCATTACTCTAGAGTACACATCACCTTATGTTTGTCAATGACTAATTTCCAGAGCCATCTCTCCAGGACCAACTTTAAGTGTGTGTGTGTGTCTGAGTTTATGTGACACAATGATAGAGAAACAGAAAGGGAATGGAGCGATTTATAGTGTGTGTGTGTGTGTGCGTGCAACATGTGCCCTAGGGTTTAATTTACATGGTTTTAACCTGCGTATTTCAAAAATATTATACATTTTATTTTCATGACTCAATTTTTAAGATGAGTTTACAGATTACTCGTTTCTAAAAAATTTTTAGAATTTAGTCTACATACTGTCATTATGCCATGCTTTAGGCATTTCAAATGCAAGTTTTGTAGGTTGCATCAAGAAAGCCAGAATTGTAAACAAGAATTTTAAATTTTAATTTAAAGACCCGGTTTAATACTGACACATCCCTGTTTTAATATCCTTAAAGCATTTGTCTGTTTTGTAGTTTAGCTTAAACATGCATGCGTTTTGCTTTATTAACAAAATGCAATTGAGAATCAATTTGACTCACAAATGAGGTAACTGGGTAGATAATACGACGGTATTGTATCGTTTTTAAATAGTTGGGATGGTGACTTGCGATAAAAAGGTTTGTATGGGTCCATCTGGGAGGGGAATTGTTGCCAGCTGTATGAAGGCATTTCACATTCACATGGACCATAGGGTAGTTCTCAAATAAGAAAGCAGAGGAGAAAATATATACAGCACTCTCTCTTTCATGAATACGAATGCTGGGCCACCTGCTGGTCATCACACCTGTAAACCACAGCGGCCACCAATCCAGTTTACTGTTAATGCACTTTCTAAGGTGCTTCGCCTGTAAACCTTCAGTCTGATGCAAGCACATGAACTCTTAATTAGGGTCAATAATCTCATGATACATCGGTTATAGAATCAGACTGAGAAAATGGAAAGATGATTTGCTGCCGTATGCCTCGGGATATATCTGTGAAGGAACACTGTTGGGCTAATAAAAAGTATTGATATTTTTTGAGAGCGGCAGCACAATATTGCAAAATCTCATCACTTTGGCAGCTGGGTGATAGATGCCGATAGTTGCAAAATTGACTTTTGCCATTATGACCAACAATACCTTGGCAACAGTGGGGGATAAAAGATTGAACCAATGGTATGAGGATCCTCAGACAGAACGTTAGGCATTGGGTATTACTGGAGAGCACATGTAAATTAAATCTGCATTCACATCAATTATACGCCAAATAAACAGTGCTGAGGCATTAAAAAAAAGTCTTAAAATCCCTGATATTTCTTCATGACCCCGAGAACCCCCTTAACCTCATCTCCCAGACACGACACACCCATGCTTCAAAATAGTACATAGTTTATTTTGTTCTCTCATGAGTGGAGTTGTTAAAATGTTGTCATTCTTGATGAAGTGCAACAGTAGAAGGCAAACAGGATTCTTTACATGCTAGATAGTCACTCACACACAACCATGATTCGACTTGGCAACAATTCCAAATAAAACCATACTTGCACTTGACCTGAAAGCGGGTGCTAGCAATACACAGGATTGCCCAAGCAGTAAAAACACGTTCCTTTAAGAAACAGGGAGAGAACGAAAAGCCAGGTTTCTCCTTCCCCAATTCAAGTAGTTTTGTTTTTTTACAACAAATTCAAGTTCAAACTCAGAAATAAAAGGAAGAGTCCAGATAAAGAATTCACACTCCGGGTCCTGGAGTGGGGGATGTAGATGGGGAACAAGGGAAGCCATCTGTGTGAACCAGGGTGACTTGCATCAGCAGCGAATGACGTTGGAGCTGCCTCACTGACGTGGTCCCGTGTAGCGGGCCTCGCTGGATCCTGTGCCGCGACCGGCTCCGAAACTAGGTTTCTGAGCCGTGCCTCCGCGGGTGGGTGGCCCCCTTGAACCGCCTATCCTGTCTCGCGGTCCACCGGGGCCTCTGGGGCGGATGTCTCGCCGGTCACCTTCACGGGCAGAGCGGGTCTTTTTCTCCTCCACGTTGAGTCGGACGTCTCCTCGCAGCTTAATGGGCTGAAATGTAAAGAAGGTTATTCTGATCATCCTGCATTTGTTCAAGTACATCGAGGAAACATGACATCAGAGGGTTGACCGTACCCGATTGCTGAGAATCTTCTGCACTGGCTCAGAATCGTCAAATACCACAAATCCAAAGTTAGGCAGCTTGCCACCGCTGTTGATCCTCAACTCTAGGACTGTACCATATTCTACACAAGACAAATTAAGCTGGTGAGCACATGCAATGAGAGCGTGAACATATGTAAATGCATCGCTTCATAAACTCACGTTCAAAGAATTCTTTGAGTTCAGTCTTGTCCACGTCGTGAGGCACGTTTCCAACGAAGAGCTGGTGGCTGTCAGGGTACCGGACTGCTCGCCTCACCTCTGACTCACCGCTCTCCCCCTCTCGCACTGCTAACCAAAGATTACGCATTAGACGAATGACACTGCAATCTGCATATGATGCATGTCCTCTCAGTTTGCTAATGGACCAGCCATGATTTGTGCTTTTAATCGAACTTTCTATTTTGCAGGGTGAGATCCTATTTATACACAGACAGGACGTTCATTAAACTGTGCTGAGGCTGCCTTAAGCAGTTTTGCCAGAGCCACTAAAGTTTATAGAGAAGTAGCAAAATCAGCTAATGAAGAATGGAAAAAGTACAGGCAAACGCTAGCTAAATTACAAATCGCAGCAATTTAACAAAGTAATTTGCCACATGGCAGAGGAGAAATTTTGCACACCTCCCGGTCTTGGTGTTCTGTGAGCTGGAGACGGTCCTGGCCTTTGGTCGCGTGGTCTCTGGTCTCTCTGGGGTCTCTGTGCTGTGGTCTGTGTTTCTGCTTTCACCTCTACACGTGGCTATAAACAAACAATCACTATTAAAAGTGACCATAGCTCACGTTTAACATTTTTGATAATGGATAGAAGTCACATCATCACATCACATCTAAAACTACAATAACAACCTAACATGAATAATAAATTATGAGACCGAATGTAATATTAAAGTATGGCATATCTTAAACATGATGAAAGATGTTTGTCTACCTGAGCAGATGGAACTCTGACAACATGCGGAGGGACTCCTGTCACAGGGACCACTCCTCCAGGTGGGAGATTCTTGCTTGTGACTGAAGCCCACGAGGACGGCTAAAAAAATGAAAGCAGTTATAGCACTCTCATTTAACCAGTCTGTTACATCAGTTTAGTTTTGTGAAGTTAAGTTGACATGAGACTCTGGATGTGGCCCACCAGGACTAGGGTCTTCAGGACTGCTTCACTCAAAAATGAATATTCTGACATTTACTCACCTTCGAGTTGTTCCAAATCTGTATACATTTATTTGTTCTGATGAACACAGAGAAAGATATTTGGAAGAATGCCTATAAGCAGACAGATTTGGCCCCCCATTGACTCCCATAGTAGGAAAAAATACAATGGTAGTCAAAAGTGCCCCAGAACTGTTTGCTGTCCTACATTCTTCAAAATGTCGTCTTTTGTGTTCAACAGAACAAAAAAAATGATATTCCTACTATGGGACTCAATGGGGTGCAAGATCTGTTTGGTTATAGGCATTCTTCCAAGTATCTTTCTCTGTGTTCATCAGAACAAAGAAATTGCAGATTTGAAACAACTTGAAGGCGAGTAAATGACAATTTTCATTTTTGGGTGAAGTAACCCTTTAGATCACATAAAGGTGTGTTTGACTTTGGTCGGATCTGAACCGTTTGTGGAAAGTGGCCCCCCAGAACAGCAGCAGAGAGTGATGAGCATCTTACCCGGCGGCTGTCCTCTGGCATGGTGGGTGCAGTGTCAGCAGGCGTGGGTGAAGGGGGAGCTCTTTGAGTCTTTTCCTCGGCATGAGTCTCGGGTTGACTGACGTGCTCCTGTTTCAGCTCTACAGCTGTTGGCTCACACTCCACCTCTTCTTCTGGCTCAGGCTGGGGCTCTGGGGTCACCGCTACCTCCTCTTGCAGCCCCTCTGGCTCAACACTGTAAAACAACCCAATGGATGTCCAATTAGCTTTTTCCAGGAAATGGAATAAACACTTTATTAAAGTTGAGAAGCACTTTTAATACTTTTTACTGGTTAGATACTTGCAAAACCCAGTGAAAAACATAAATTGTGATTAATAACGTATTATGGCAAAACATTTAAATCACAATATATGTTATTTTAATAAACATTTCAGAAGGACAGCAGTAATAATAAAACTTATTCAGCAATAAATGTAAATAAGCATATTGTGTTGATGAGTCCAACACAAGGCTGTTATAGTTGATAAAAATCAAAACGATATTGGCCTGAAAGTTACAGGAAAACCGTAAACTAGACGAAACATTTCAATAGCCCCTGAAATAAATTTAAAGGGATTGTTCATCCAAAAATGAAAAATATGTCATCATTTACTCACCCTCAGGTTGTTTAGGTTTATACAAACCTGTATAAATGTCTTTATTCCAATTAACACAGAAAGATATTTGGAAGAATGTTAGCAATTTTCAGTTCTGGGACATCATCCACTACCATAGTAGGAAAAAATTAACGTTTTTTTGTTCTGTTGAACACATAATGAGATATTTTGAAGAATTTAGCAAAACAAACAGTTCTCGGGCACCTTTGACTACCATTTAATTCTTACTATGGTAGTCAATGATGTTACGGAATTGAAAATGACTAACATTCTTCATTTTTGTGTTCATCGGAACAAAGTAACTGATACAGCTATGAAATTACATGAGCGTGAATAGATGACAGATTTTTTTATTTTTGGATGAACTATCCCTTTAAGCACTAAAACAATAAACTAAACCTAAAATAAATCTTATAACAAAAATTAAAGTTACAAAAATTGGTAAATATGGAACTTAAATGTTCAAAAACTAAAACAATTGTTTATGTTAATAACTACAATAACCAAAACATAATTATTAAAATTGAGGTGAACTGGAAACTAAAGAATAATTACCATGGTGGGTGTTCATAGTATCCGGCAGGCTCATCCTGGACCACCTCAGGTGAGTGGACCCGTTCCAGCTCCTCCACATCCTCCTCAGACTCTGTCAACAGCAGGACAAGAATGAAATCATCTGCTCACAGTGAGACAAATTGCTCTAAAGAGCCTCTAAATACATCAAGAGAGTACATCAGCTGCTCACCCTCAGGAGCATCGGAGTCTGAGTCGCCAAATACTTCATCCTGGTACCGGAAAATATCATTGTGCACGTAGAACTTATTCGCAACGGTGCCCTAGGAAGATGACACGGCAAAACAAATGTAGACAAGAGTAATAAGATTAATTGAAAATGGTCTAAAATCAAATCCAAGTTAATTCACCAAATTGATGGAGGCACTTTAAATAAAATTTCCAGCCTTGTGAATGTTTATTGGATTTTGAAAGCTGCCTTTAATAAAACTTGTATCAGTCAAATACTGAAGATTGGAAAAAAAAGACATGCCTACATAACGTCATAAAATTTAATTCATTACAAGATACTAAGTACTGCTACAAAAAACCTATTAAAGGGGTCATATGACACAGCTAAAATGAATATTTTCGTATGTTTTAGATGTAATGCAATGTAATGTGTATAGACGATTTAAGGTTCTAAAACGCTGTATTTTCCACATACCGTGCATGTTTGCATCTCCTCTTTGCCCCGCCTCTCTGAAACACGTTGATTTTTTACAAAGCCATCGCTCTGAAAAGCAAGGTGTGCTATGATTGGCCAGTTAACCAGTGCGTAGTGATTGGTCGAATACTGCAAGCGTGTGACGGAAATGTAACGCCTCTTACCATATTTGGAACATCAGGTTCCAAAGCAATTGTACTGACAGGTACGCCCACCTTACTTGCGTATACATTTGGGCGGTCTTAGTCAAATCATACCACGAACTGATGTAGATTTGTGGGGGTGTGGTTACACGAGGCGTTTCAGGCAGGTCTGGGTGAGCATTCGCTTTTAGATAGAATGCATCTTTTGTTCCAACACTTTCATTTGTGCAATTTTACATGTCCAATACACGCATGGGCAACTTATAACACACCAAAGACACGTAAAAACATGCGTTTGCGCCATATGACCCCTTTAAATTAACACAGTTCTAAAACATGCAGTTAAGGTAAACACACTGTTATTGATCTACATTAATTGATAGGTAAGAATTAAGAAACGTTCATACCTCAGGCGCCAGAACAAACGTCTGCATGAACTTCCTCATGGGCTGCATGTTATTGGACAGCTCGCCCATGACTTGCACCACCACTCCCTCATTCAGAGTGGCATGGGCATCCACATGCCTTATCTTAGTGTGGCAATCACGGAAACTCAGAGCCATTACCTTCTTATGGATTTCCTATTAAAAACCACAAAAACATTAACATCAAACAACAAGTACTGGGATTCAAAGGGAGACAAGCACTGGTTATGAAACTCACAGACTGGCCGAAGACAGCTTCAGCGTGTTTGCCATTACTGTCCAGACCCCCATGAACGTAAGACGAGTTCTTGCCATAAAACCTGAGAAAAAAACACTTCCGTGTCATTTGCAGCTACAAATCTAAATATGTATACACTACTAGGCATTTACATGACGTTACCATAAGTGTGTAAAAGAGAAATCTCAGAAAACAAACAGTCACCTGTGCAGGTAATCGGGCGCCTGGTTCAGCAGGGTGTAGTACTGTCGGACAAACTCTCGCCCCACAAGCTGGGCACTTGGCTTCTCCATCACCATTTCTTTGGTCAACTGGTTTCAACTAAAAGTAAAAAACACGACAGCTCATTACGATCCGTAAACCACATAAGCTGAAAAAATTAAACGACAGACCCTTTGGTGAAACTGAAACCCTTTGTTAAGCCAATCCAGATCGAGACGCAATGGGGCGGTTTATTATCGACGAACGTCGAGATGTCTGCATGAAGTCACACCCTATGTGCTTGGGTCAGTATCGTGTACCGTTTGACTTTAAAGCGAGAGAAAAAACCCGAGTGGTATTATAAAGACCATTGTGAAAGGCATATAACCAGGCCCGTTTATCTCCAATGACCTAGTTTCCATCCTGAGCCTGGTCTTTTGTGATCACGTCGAGGCTAAGGACAGGCTTCAAATATAATATTTGAGCAAATCCGTTCAATTATAACCGACGAATAAAGGCACGTGTCCAGACCTTCGCCGCATTATGTTGGATCAGATTCGCGTTTGCTGTATTAAACACTGCCTATATAAATATTAGTGGATCAATAAATGTTCACTTCTATGTCGTTGACTTCCACCGTGTATGTACAAAAGAAAAATGAATATAATACAATATAAAAGAATAAGAAAAGATGGATTCTCTCTGACGGAAATGTCGGCTAGCATTGAGCTGAATGTGGCTAAAGCTAATCCTCAACGCGTCGACTAACGAAATCCCACGCCGGTGGCCTAACAACGTATTTTATCAAACACACGACAACATGCAACCGCAATGTGACTCGTGTGTAATGTATTAATAGGAGAATGTAAGAAATAGGCAAGTATTATAAAATTAGGCTTTGCGTCAAGCACATGGCTATTAGCTGCGCATGAGCTAACCGAGAATCAATAAGCTACACAACACAAAACATGTTAAAATAAAAATAACACATCGCGTGCTTTCAAACACAAATCGTGAATTCGCTAAAACACTTACCAGGAGGGAATCGATAATATGTTTGAGGTCGAGTTTGAAGTGATTTTGAAGTAACCACCTCCCGTGCCGGTAGCTGTGAGACTTTAGCTCAGATACTGGCAACAGCAGCGCGTGTGGCGAATTGCCGGTTTTACATTAGCTGCGTCCAAATCAACCCGAGCTGGCACGCAAACCTCGGCAACCAATAGTATCATCGAGGAGAATTTACGCACCCAATCAAAAATCGCTCACTCCAAAATCCTAGAAATGTAACCAATAAGCGTTAACTATATGAGAGTTGTACCCTATTAAAATTGACGCCGAAATGATTAAATCAAGGTTGCTAGGCCGGCATGAACGTGCTGAACAATGAAGAATATGAATTGCGTAGCAGCCATGGTGTCTTTGCGAAACTCAGTTGCCAGGTGATAGTTGTGCACATAGTTGAAACTGTACGGCACAAACAAACATTGAGCGTCCATTCCAAGTACTGTGAACGAAGAAAGGTACGAAACCCAACTAGTAAAGTGTCTCAAAATGCTTTTGTTTGTAATGGGGTGTATTTTACTCGAGTGTTAAGCAAGTTTATTCGGCAGCGTAACTCTACAATTTTATAGAACTATATTTCGAATTAATATAGCAATTATATCTACAAAGTAGATATACTGAACGCATATTGTCCACTAGGAGGCGACACATGTCTCATACATAATGAACAATCGGCGTTTGAAGACGATACAGATCATTTGTTTGCAATTAAAAAGGATTAATCTAACTTCCAACAATCCGTGATGAGTATTAAATCCCACCAAACATTTTCAACAGCTCTCATTAACGGAGTGTTTTACTGAACGCCTTCGTTTCAAGATGGTAGAGCGGACAGAGATGCTTCACTGCCTGTTTGTGCACTATTCCTATGTGATTGTGGAAATAAGATTAGTTATGATTTAAGAAGAACAGGTTGTGTTGCCGGAGCTCAACCGGTAGAGCATGACACTATCAACACAAGATCAAGAGTTGATTTCCCAGGAAACATACAAACTGATCAAATGGGCATGTGGAATGCACTGTAAGTTGCTTTGGATAAACATGTCTGATCTGTGCACTGGATGTAACAAGATTATGTCTAACATTCATCCACATTATTAGTTTATACTGTGTTTTTGTGATCTGCACCATCATTCTGGTTTGTATGGTCAAGGAGGCGTGGATGGTTAAGGAGAAGAGGAGTGGTTTACTCCTCCCATTGCAGGGGCTGGTCCAAGCTTACTGTTCTGGAGCTCTGCCATTGTTCAGGATTCCTGATGTGAGTGTCTGGCTGGAAGGGTAAGCATGGTGACTGGGTAAATCCTGCTCTCTCTCTACTGGAGCTCTGCTTTCCCATGACTGTCTATGCCCACTGAGACCATTAACTTATTTTCCCACCGTGTTGTGCATTGCTCATGACGTTTAGTTTCATCTATAGTGCTCACATTTTTGATGGCTAGTGAGAATAATTATTTTAGCATAATAAATTATGTGCTTTTAAGAAATTAAGAAAACTCTCCACAAGCAAGTAGTCCTCTAAAATCGAATCGTTCTGAAGTTAATTTATGAACAAGGCCAATAAAATACAAAATGAGAGTATGTTAAAAACAAAATATAAATAGGTTTGTGTTTATTTAATGTTTGGGTTTGACAGTTTGGGGTTTTTCTACATTCATCTGTTTACTAGCCACACTGGCGCAGATTCCTCAAATAATCTTTTAAATACAAGGTTCCTAAAATATAGTTTTATAAACGCAAAAGCAATAAAATTACGTAAACATCCACTCCTCCCTTGGTGAAAATACTAACATTTGTGTTCCACATTTCTAGCCCCACGGTAGACTGCACAATGGTTCTACTAGTGTCCCTGGGTTGTTTTTTTTTATTTTTCCTTTAAGTAAAACATGTAATAATGCGAAAAATTAGATATCTGCAGGAGAACGATAAAGAACAATGGAGAAATGCATGCAAAGATTGAGTTTGAAAAATTCAGTAGCTTTTATTTTTTTAAGAGTTGCATAGCGCTCACATTGTGGCAAATACTGCAAATGTATGCGAACATGTTAGAGGGAGAAAAAATCTCATCCTGCGAGATTATGTCCTCTTGAAGTTCAAATAATATTTTCTTGTATATTATTCAAATTTTAAAACACTCAACATTTCGCCCTGATTTCCGAAAGGTGCAACACGCAAATAAAAACAACAACAACCTGTAGATATTCAGGGCTAAATTTAAAGATGTTTTTTTAGATCTTAGAAAGAAATCAAAAGAATAAAATCCACCACCAATTGTGCAGCAAATAAAACTAAAAAGTTTATCAAGCAAGCAAAAAGGACATTTATTTGGAAACTTTATTTTGTTTTTGTACATTTCCACCATTCCAAACTTACATTAAAATAAAGCCCTGATTCTGAGTTTTGCGTTTGTGGATCCATTTTCAGAACACAAACATTTATCTGGCAACATACATGTACATAGTTCATCATACTGTAGTTCAACTCTCTTGAATACAGCCTGTACAACATCTGTTTTGTGAACTTCAGCTAACTTGAGACTTAAAACGGGCAGTGTGAGTTGTGCACTCTTTAAACATTATGAATGTTTAGTGGTATACAGTATGGAGGTTGTTAGCAATCGCGATTAGCACCTTTACTTTGATTTTAATTTAAGGGTTAGCACCTCGTCCCAATAGTAACTAGGAAGTGACGATTTTAGACATGCTTTAGATGACAAGGTCGTTGTCGATATCCTCTGAAAGCAGAAAATGATCAAAGTTAGTTAATATGTTCAATTAAGCTACTAGAAAAAAGTAATACAAGGCATTGACAAATACAAAGAAACTCACGCTCTTTGATTCCAAAGCAGTTGGCCCATTCCTCAAGAGCGATGTACTTGTCCTTGTCAGCATCACAATGCTCAAAGAAGCTGGTGGTGCAGTGCTCCATAGGGATGAGAGGGGCACGCAGAGGGGCCAGTTCAGTGTGGGACAGGAACCTGGCAGAGTACACGAAAAGGCAAACAATAAGGTTGTATTTGTTAAAAATAGTAAATGCATTAGATATCATAAACTAACAATGAGCAATAGAGTTTTCCTAACATTTATTAATCTTAATGTTATTTATTGTCCATAAGTTAACATGAACTAAGATAAATAAATGTTGCGCAAGTGTTGTTTATTGTTAGTTTATGTGGCTAATGTATTGTTAACAAATGCAAGTTTATTGAAATGTGTTAGCCCTAAGTATGATATGAATTTAGTATGGAAACATACCCGTCAATGGGGTGCTGGTCAAGCTGGCCAAACTGCCAGTGCACAGGGTAGATGTACATGTTGTAGTTCTTCTCAAAGTCCAGAGCCAGAAGGTCCAGAGAGTGCTCACCAGCCTCCAGTCTCTTCTCATTCTCATAGATCTTCTTCACCTAGAAACAGACATTTGCTGGTGAGATTTCACTTCATGTTACTTTTGGAAAAAAGTACTTGAAAATGGCTTAGATTTAAAGGTAACACTTTACAATAAGGCTGTATTTTGTTAACATTAGTCAATGCATGAACGGGACAGTTCACCCAAAAATTAAAATACTGTCATTGTTTACACGGCCTCAAGTTGTTTCAAACCTGTATAAATGTATTTGTTCTGTTGAACACAAGAGAAGATATTCTTCCAAATGTGGGAAACCAAACAGTTCTGGGGCACCATTGACCATTACTGTTAGTTTACAAACATTCTTCTAAATACCTTCTTTTGTGTTCAGTGGAACAATAAAATTTATACAGTTTTGAAGCACCTTGAGGTTGAGTAAATGTTTTTTGGGTGAACTATTCCTTTAACTAATATGAACCAACTCAGAACAATACTTCTACAGAATTTATTCATCTTAGTTCATGTCAAATCCAGCTTTTACAAAAACATAGTTCACCCAAAAATGAAAATTCTGGCATTAATTACTCACTCTATAGTTTTTCCAAACCTGTATGGATTTCTTTGTTTGGTTGAACACATTAAAGATATTTGGAAGAATGCTTGTAACCAAACAGTTCTTGGACCCCATTGACTATCATAGTAGGAAAAATGACAATGGTAGTCAAAAGTGCCCCATAACTGTTTGCTGTCTTACACTCTTCAAAAATATTTTCTTTTGTGTTCAACAGAACAAAAAAGATTATAAAGTATTTTTTCCTACTATGGTAGTCAATGGGGTCCAAGAACTGTTTGGTTATAAGCATTCCTCCAAAATCTTTCTCTGTGTTCATCATAAGAAAGAAATTTATACAGATTTGGAGCAACTGGAAGGTGAGTAAATAATGACAGAATTTTTATTTTTGGGTGAACTATCCCTTTAAAGTCAGTAGTTAACACTGTTAACATTACTTAATGCAATGAACTAGCATGAATAATAGTATTGAGTATTGACATTAACTAACATTAACAAAGATTAATAAATGCTAAAAAACTTTATTGCTCATTGTTAGTTCATGTTAGTGAATGCATTTATAAATGTTAACAAATAAAACCTTATTGTAAAGCACTTGACAGTGTGGTGTATTTTGCATGCATTAAGCCACCCATGGGAAGTTCTGCAGGTTAAACAATCGCATTTAAACACTTCTTTAGACTGTGAAATTCTAAAGGTTGAACTGACTCTCAGTTTCTGCTTCTCTGTGAGCAGGTTGTTTTCCTCATCACGCTCAAACAGGGCCACCAGCACGTTCTTCAGCCAGTCCCTCATGCGCAGGGGAAACTCATTTAGCTCGTTGTTCAAGCAGGGGGCAATGACTGGGGCAAAAATCAAACATTAAAAAGCAATAGATTTAAAATAAATAATCAACAAAAACAGCATGCCAGCTCGTATCTCTGCATATACTGTATTCTCAAATTCACTGTAGTGTACGCCTGATAGTGTTAAAAGGGCCAAATTACAGCCCTCTGGCTAATAGTGCCATAGCTGTTGCGGTCTAATCCATGTATGCCAGAAACTTATTTTTCTTCGTTCGTCCCTGACTGAGACACCCCGCCTAGAAATGAGACCACACCACAGCAGGAGCTCCATCTGAGCCCTTCAGTCCCGACTGATCTCATAAAGCATACGTAGGCTGTGGATGAGACAGATTTAAGGGGGATCATTCTGCTTTGTGAAGCAGCACTGGCAAGCTCGATCTTGCCCTGTGCTCTGTCTGTGCAAAGGGTTCAAGGAACGCCTGAAAGCTACAAGCCATCAATCAATCCAAAGCACTCGTCGCCATTTCATTTTACAGACGAGGCTTATCTAAACATTATACTCAGCGGCAAACATTTTGGAAAGTCCATTCAAATGTGCTTTTTATCCATAGGGCGGACTCACGTTTGCAGGGTCCGATGTAGTCCAGGTGCAGCTTGTGGCCCTTCTTGGTGCCCTCCAGGGCGCATTTGGTGGCGAAGAAGTGGCAAGAGGACTCGTATGTTTTGTTGTCAGTTCCACAGATCTACGTGTCGTAAACATGAGAAGCTTTAAATGCCACGATTGTCATCTTGACAGGATTGGATTTGTACCCAAACGGAGTTATTGGATATAAATGTAAATTTCAATGCATTTCTGTCACTGCACATGTGAAAACATGAGATATGTCAAATGAAGGAATGAAATAAAACGCACATGCTCAAATTCTCCCACAGGGGCGGGGCATGTCAGAGGGTCCTGGCACACACACATTGGCTGGTTGCTGTCGTCAACCTCGCACACTTTGCCTTTCTTGCAGTGATGGTTCAGGCAGGGGTCTGGAAAGAAAATGCAATTAAGACACAAAAACAGTTTATGTATTTCCTTTTTTGTTTCTTTTAACTATGTTGTAAAACGTCTCCATCCTTGCTTTTTATTTCCTACGCAAACACATCATGTGGCTGAATAACTACAGTCTGTCGGATCCCATAATTACAGCCGTCTACTTTTGACTTATATGCAGTCTGTTATTACGCTTGGCTTTATGTTCGCCCGTGCAATCGATTCACGTAATCTCGATTCATACGCAGGGAAGGAGGGCTGCATGATGCAAGCTGCAGCTCTCATCTCTTTTCAATAAAACTTTGCAGCAAGGTATTTGAGGCATGGAGAACTCTAAATGATGAACAGAAGCCTCGGGTTATTTTGGGTAATGTTATTTAACTCACTCTCGGCAATAAAATCCTCCACAATCTCAATGGCCTCATCAAATTCTCCTGTCTCCACCTGGACCGGGTTGGCTCCCACTTCCGGCTCCTAAATGATAAGAAAACAAAGCATTGTGGATATTATTACCAAATTGAGTTTTAAAACCCAGCTTTGCTATTTTTTAAAGCGGCTGAGCTTCAAATGAATCAACTGGTTATGAATGACCCACATAACTGGCCAGCCACAGTAGCGATTTGATTTTGTGGCCAATAGAGCATCTGTGTGGGCTGTAGGAACGCATTGAAAAGTAATTGATATATATATATATATTTTGCGGATTTCAATTCCCCGGGGAATTTAAGAGGAAACTCGGCATGTGTGTATGAAACGCATCTGTTATCATTACGGGGGTCTATCTATTTTTTGCCCAATAGCTGGCTTGACGGGTCGTAAAAATTCTAAAAGCTGAGATTTTGCTTTTTATTTATTTGAGGTAAACGCATTATACCTCTTCAACAACTGGCTCCTCTTCAACAATTGGCTCTCCCTCAACAAATGTCTCCTCCTCCACAACTGGCTCCTCTTCAGTCTGCAAAATTACATAGAAATGAAATGCATTAAAGTGATAGAAGTGATAGTTCACCCATAAATGAAAATTCTGTCATCATTTACTCACCCTCTTGTCATTCTAAACCCGAATGACTTTCTTTCTTCTGCAGAACACAAAAGAAGATATTTTGAAAAATGTTGGTAACCGAACAACGGCGCTACCCATTGACTTGCATTGGTTTTGTGTCCATGCAATAGAAGTGAATGGGTACCGCTGTTGTTCGGTTACCAACATTCTTCAAAATATCTTCTTTAGTGTTCTGCGGAAGAAAGAAAGTCATACAGGTTTGAAATGACAAGAGGGTGAGTAAATGATGACAGAATTTTCATTTTTGGGTGAACTATCTCTTTAAGTTATATGTGGTTTTAATTAAACACAAAGATTGACTTACTGGGGCAGCCAAGGTCGTGCCAGCAAGGCAGATTAGGAAAAAGATCCAAACCCTCATCTTGAGTTTCAGCCTAAAGAAAAATAACAACTCGCATCACCACCAAGGATTGGATCAAACATTTTGGTAGCATGCACGCATCACGTCAATCAGGCTTACATGTTCACTTTCATATTAGTCGACCTGTGACTTGCGTTCAATATCACACCAGTTCAACACCGAACCACACACATGTAGCAGCTGCTGGAGTTGGGATCTGGCATAGGCTTTGAGCAATATTACATCTTGCTTCTGCCATCAGAGCTGCTTTGTATGCCGAGTAGCAGAGAGCCAAGCAGCAGAAGTCTGTCTCTCCAGACATGAAGCTGATTGAGATAAGAGCTTTGGTTGTCTTTGTTCTGCTAGCTCAAATGCTTTTCTCCCTCTCAAACAGACCCTGGAAGAAGGACTGATGTGAAATGTTCTCCTTGAGATATACACTTTCCGGTGAGGCGAAAGGGGTTGTTTGACTTCCTCATCTTATTGACTGCCTTTCTCTCTTTCTGTATAGATATTTTTTGTTTATGGCTGAAAATTTCAAAGCAGCAATGGGTGTATCATCATTGGGGTGAATGTATCAACTGGTGTACTTTAGATAGAGGAGATCAAAGCCAGACACTATTGTTTTGTTTTTTTAAAACACGGGCATAGTAGAGTGCGCTGTAGTTTCAAACAAAAGACATCCTGTTGTTTCTTTACTTGAAAGGTGTGCGTTTATCTTTATGGGACATGATCGAAATATTTATTTTGCATACTTACTGTTGTGGCTATTTTGATTTCTCATATACGAACATATATATGAAGTTTGATTATAAAATATATTTTCACTCATGTTGTAGTTGATCTTTTCTGTGATTTAAAGCTAATTTCCCCCTCAGGCTATGATGGGCATGTTTCTGCATGAGTAGAGAGAGGATGGGATTACCGCATTTTTTCTGCACATTCATAATTGGCCGAGTTGTAAAATTCCTATGGGACTTCTTAAAACCACTGACCCAACAATCATTTGCCCAGCAATACTATCCTCAAATATCCTCGGCTACGATGAGGAATTACTTAAAGAAAAAAATGAGTTTGAGAAACATTGTGGTTCCATCTGGCAATTAAAAACATTTAGTTGGCTGCGTTGTTCGATGTCATATTCAGAATTTAATAAACTATGCATTTCTTTCTTATGCAGAACTCAAGAAGATATTTTAAAGAATGTTGGTAACCAAACAACTACGGTACCCATTGACTTGCATCGGTTTGTGTCCATACGATAGAAGTGAATGGATACTGCAGTGTTCGGTTACAAACATTCTTCAAATGATCTTCTTTTGTGTTCTGCAGAAGGAAAATTCAGTCAAACAGTTTTAAAATGACTGAGGGTGAGCTATCCCTGTTTTTGGGTGAACTATCCCTTGAAGTCTTTCTGACTGTTCTCTGAGATTTCAAATAACCTTATTAAAATTTGTAATGAAGATGTATTAATTCGATTTGATTTTTTAAAAATCTCTTGTGCATGTGTGCAGCTGATTTGTATTCCTGCTGGAGGACATGAATCAGAGTCAGCCAGGGTGTCAACCCTTTAGTTTTCGTTGGCAGGGGAAAAGAAGGTTCCTGAGCCGAGGTGAGACGCCACACTTCTCTAATAGACTTAGACATGGAAAACTACAGACATTCTGTCACACTTTCAAACGCTGACGTCTCTGAACACGGCAAACAAAGAATGTTTTTGCTTATCCGTCAACAAACATGTGCCGTTTCACTCCGAAAACTGTGGATTTTAACAGGCTACGGCTTTGAGCGCTGTGAGTCACAGTACGAAGGAAATGACCCAATATCATCACTCTTTTCAGAAGTTGTTTTGGCACATGTAAGTGACTTTATAGTATTAGGTGAAAATCCATTTGGTGGAGTCTGTTTAGAGCAAAACAACTTTTTTTATTTGGAAGGTCACGATTGAAATCAAACATCCCCGAAGTGAGGGGAGTCAGTAGGATAAAGATGCCATTTTAACTCTGTATTTACTTTAGTGTCGAGTTAGGTAATCCAGTAGCGGGGAGGATAACACGATCTCAGTGCTCTGCTTTTTCCTAAAGAGGTATTTTCCAGAAGCTCTGCAGGCTGGCGAAATTCTCGCCCCTCTCTGGATTGGCATAACAGGTGGTTCGATCACAAGATAAATGAGTTGGAAAACTGTATTCACATTAGTGATGCTACTTTGTCCTGCTGCCAAAGCATCTCCTACAAACAAACTCATAAATTCTGCTTAAATACTAAACAGCACGTCCGATTCTGCAGACAAACATGCTTTTCCAAGCTGTAATATCTTCCAAAGTAGTTTAAGCTTCTTCAGTACAAACACATTATCATCGATGCCCACAACAGGGATCAAGGATCTGGCATGGTAGGATACGCTTGATTTATAGAGCGGGAAGCCACTTGGCATGAGATTTAAACCCTTGCGCAAACCACCTGTCTATTACTTCCCTGCATCTGTGCAGTGCTGAGAAGAAAAACAGACCCTCACTAATCGCCCGACTGAAAGCTTCACCGTACCAAACTGTGTGTCTGCCAAAAGCAGTCACACGTAAAAAATGATTCAACTTGGCAAAAAACTGTGCAAAATAAAGCAGAGGCTATGAAGCCAAAACCATGCAACGTTTGTCTTACCGCTGAGGTTTTGTTTCACAGGAAATGAAAACTCATCTCTCTGTAACTTTATCTTATTTTGGTGGAATAGCTGCTACAAAGCTAAACTTTGTGCAACATGAAAGGTAGGTGGGGGGCGAACGTATACACAGCAGGACATTTTATCCTCCGATGAAAAGCTTTGCTATGGATACGGATGAGGTATGCAAGGTACAGGGACCTCCGAGGTGGACAAAAGACAGTTAGACTTGAGTGACTGAGCAGAAAGATCTGTAACCTGAGTGAACAATCACCTGACCCTCTTAACTTCCCCCTCCATCCCCCCACAGCCGTTTGTAAGATATCCCTCTCGGTTTTTACTGCCGAACTGTCTGTTTTATCCTGTACAAAGAACAGAGCAGCTGTGCATGGGAGAGCAGGTTTAACCTGTAAAAATAACAATAAAAAATCTGTCCAGGACTAAACTGAGGTTAAAATCAGATTCATCTTTTGAGAAATTAAAGGGATAGTTCACCCAAAAATGAAAGTTCTGCAATTAATTACTCACTCTCTAGTTGTTCCAGACCTGTATACATTTCTTTGTTTGGTTGAACACAGAGAAAGATATTTGGAAGAATGCTTGTAACCAAACAGTTCTTGGACCCCATTGACTACCATAGTATGGAAAAATGACAATGGTAGTCAAAAGTGCCCGAAAACTACATTCTTCAAAATATCTTCTTGTGTTCAACAGAGCAAAAGAATTATAAAGTAATTTGTCCTGCTATGGTAGTCAATAATATATTTTTTATACTTTTTTATATATTATATTGAATTGTTGAATTCTATGCATTGTAAACACAAGTCTGAACAGGAGAATGATAAATCAGTGTTTGATATGTAGGTTTTTTTTCTGTTTCGCTGCAGAACTCTTGCGCACCATCTGCTTCTGATAGAAAAACAGATTTAACCTTTCCTGTTTTACCCAAAGGCACATCAGAATTCTTGTTCCAATAAAACATTTTTCTTTTTTTACCATCTCATGAAAATCGTTTTAGTGCCCAGAAGGAAAAACACAAACTGGAAGGTGGAAAATTACATCCATGTCATAACACATTTGTCAAAAAAGTACACTAACCGTCCAACCCAACCTCAGTCAACCTCATTTGTTGATTTGTATTTGGTATCAGGTGGCATAAAATTGAGCACGTTAGAATTAAAACATACTATTAAAATCTAACTTTTTTCTTCAAGTAAATATGTTGCCTGTATAATAGCACCGGCCCCTAAGCAGCTGTGACAGTTTGTTCTCACATCAGTCTTGTTTGTCCAAAGCAGCTTCATCGGCCTTGTCTCGACAGGGTCCCAAACAGCTGCTGAAAAATTGCCATGGAAACATGCATTCCTTTTGATGGGAGTAATAGAAAAGGGAGTGCTCTCTCTCTCTCTCTCTCTCTCTCTCTCTCTCTCTCTCTCTCTCTCTCTCTCTCTCTCCTCTCTCTCTCTCTCTCTCTCTCTCTCTCTCTCTCTCTCTCTCTCTCTCTTCTCTCTGTCTCTCTCTCTCTCTCATCCTCTCCTCCTCTCTCTCTCTCTCTCTCTCTCTCTCTCCTCTCTCTCTGCTCTCTCTCTCTCTCTTCCTCTCCTCTCTCTCTCTCTCTCTCTCTCTCTCTCTCTCTCTCTGGCTCTGTGACGTTCTCCCCTCCCCCCTGTCTCTGGCTCTGTGTTCACCCCTCCTGCTGCTTATGTGGCACACAATATGTCACTATTGTGCCTCTCCGAGCTTTCCAGTACACGTTTTGTGCTGCAAACTTAGTAAACAGCACAGTACATCTGTCTGATAAATAGTCTGTTAGTGTCAAATGTTATGTTAAGATTTTTTTAATGAATCATTTTGTAACACACAAAACTTGCACAAACAGATAGACACTTGTTTCCATTGACAATGTCTGTGCTGTTTTTAAATCTTTTTGTAAATCTCTGCATGGAAATACTGTACTTCCAAGCATGCTGGTATGGAACAAAAATGGAAAAACGTAAGCTATTAGTGACAATTGGTGTGTCTATAATTATTTTGGTATTGACAAAACTTGATTTTTGGAATCAGCCAGTTAGAGAGGAGTAGACAAAGGAATGTTCTTACCTTCTGTCCGTCTAACAAAGAAGCCAGAGGAGAAGTCAGCTGTGGAAGGGTCTGAAACTATCTAACAGCAACACAAGTCCACACCGAAGACATTTGCTGTGGGCAGGCCCGGTCAACCCCCTTCGCTCAGTTTGGGTGGGACGTCCCACAGTTAACTCTGTGTATCCAACTCACGTGGACCTTTATACTCAAATGTAGACTCTCCACCCAAACTTTGTTTTTGTGTTTGTGCTTTGTTTTTGTACATGATTATATACTTTGTCTGATGGTGTCCTTTGTTCTGTAACACTAACCGCATAAGAATTTTAGTGACTCTCAACTTAGTTTTGAGCAAACATGGACAGATCAGTTCATATAGTTGTGATACTCACAAAGACCGTTCCTTCAAGCTAAATATTACTGAATGAATCATTCCGATCTTGTAGGTCCTGTTGATGCAGACATGTATAACATCATAAGGACATTTGAGCTTAGCTGTTTGGATGCATCTTTAGTCTTTTGGCCAATCCAAATAGTGTCACTTCCTCTTTTAGACCAAAGGTCAAAACAAACAAATACATCAAAACCAGTTGTAGGTTTTCTGTATATATGAAATATTACCAGACTATTTTCAAATTAGTGTTATCAATATACATTTGTTATTGATTTGTACATTTATATTGACATTAGCTATGATAACTATATTGAATCTTTAGATGTCTCATCAAAAATAAAATGTAGTTGTTAAGTCATATTAACAAAATGTATTTATTATTCAAAAGTGACTGTATAATCTGTTATTGGTGTGCAGCTATCTTATAACAGCCGGCTCCAAATGTAGCATGTATTTCAGATGCGCAGAACAGATTTTTGGAGAGAGCGTGTCAAAAACTGTTGATTCCTGTTGGAAAAAAAGAAAAAAAGTCCTAAAGTCTCTAAGTTTTGCGTGCCCCTGACCCCCAGACTAAACTAATCTGTTTCATTCCAGCTATGGGACATCACCCTCAAATTCATGGTGAAAGAGCTACGCTCTGCTATAGATTGCTAATGTCTGTACTTTCTGAGCGGTAAAGAGAGAAACATCTGGATGAGACAACGCTGGAAAATATAGCTTCTCTGCAACGTGGCATTTTCCATTCCGGCCTCTGCAGACACTGAAGGAGCGGAGGAGGTGTAATTATTGTATGCACTGCAGACGTGGCGCTGTCTGTGGGAGCTCAATGGGTCACAGACTCCCAGGAATTTTGTCAATTTCAAATACAATAAAAACCCATAGGAAATATTACATTTGAGATCGCTTGAGATATCTTAAGGTTTTCTCCTCTATAAACAGCAATGAGTTGAAGTTGAGAGGAAATTTAGACTTATGTATTGGGTTTTCACATTTTTCCTCTTAGGAAGAGAGCCCTTGAATCTCAAATGTACAGTATCTCCCTCTGAAAGGATCTCAACAATCTTTTTAACTGTGCTCATACTGGCCAAGATATCAAAGTGTTCAAGAGATTTCACACAAATATTTCTTAAGGCTAAAATACAAGACTTTTGCTCAGATTTTGCCCAGATTTTCAGTCCGGACTTGTTGCAGAAAGTCTGTGCCAGTCTGCAGATTTGTTCAGTTAGTGTGTTTCTATCTGAAACTTTCAAAAAGTCTGCAAGTGTATGATGTCTAGTTAAAAAAAATCTGTTCAGATTTTAAAAGTCTTGTAGTGTATTCTAGCCATTAGAGGATTTTTTATGTGACCTATAAATGAATTATATAAAATAATTGGTAACATGTATGAGTTTGTATTTGTTATTAATGTTGGTTAAAGTCAATATAAAAAGGTAACACTTTACAATAAGGTGCTATTAGTTAACTTTAGGAAATACATAACATTAGCTAACAATGAACAATTTAGTTTTTCAGCATTTCAATGCAGTTATTCATGTTAATTCATGGTGCATTAACTAATGTTAACAGTGACAATGTTTGATTTTAATAATGTATAAGTAAATGCTGAAATTAACATTAATTAATATGAATAAATGCTTTAGAAATATTGTTCCTTGTTAGTTTCTGTTAGCTAATTCATAAACTAATTGTTGACAAATAGCACCTTATTGTGAAGTGTTACCAATATATACAACTGTATACGATGACAATTTATTGACCAATATAATAATAATAAAATAATTGTATTTGTTTTGAAGCATCAAAATATTACATCATAAATCCTGGCCCTTAATTTATTTTGAGTCCCTCTGTGGTTATAGTTTACGGGAAATACCTCTCAAGGGACCAAACTGAAAATAGCTAGTTTTAGACTTGCACACCAGACGGTGGGAGTTTGACCACCGTTTCCGCAATAAAGTTACACAGGTTGACCAAAGACATCATCCCTCAAAAACAAGAACTCCTTTCACTCTGTTTCCTGTTTAGATCTGTGTAAACTCCGTCCCTGTGAAGAATTACCACACTTGACTGGAATAAATCATTACACATCAGTTTACAGTAAATATAAACACTAAGTTGTTTCTGTTGTGTGCATAAATCATGTATACTGGAATGATTTACCACTTGTTAGAAAAGGTTCGGTTTGCACTTTGCTGATAAAGTCAATGGTTTAGGATTAACATAAATTCACTATAAAATAGTGTTAAGCAAATACTGGCACAATGTGTTTACTTGATGCCATAAAATGGCATAAATCCATTGAGTCTTTGTCATCGTGTCAACTGAAGCAAGCCCACACATAGTGAATGTGTCTTTTCACAGTGAACCATCTCATTGTGTCAAAGACTCGTCTGTAATTTGGAAATAGACCCGTCTTTGCCTATAGAAGCTACTGTGCAAACTGGAACATAAACGCACTATTTATGTAACCAGGTGCATAATATCACATTGCAGTCACTGAGGTTAAACATACACAGTTTAAAGATAACCATTTTGATTTCCTGTCATGTGAAAATAGTCTGTGGTGCTTGTTGAAATAAACACATTACTGTGACTAATACTTAGAAGGGTTTACAAATCTGAGTATTACACTTTACGGTGTTGTTTTGCTTTTGTTTTGGAGCTACAAAAAATGAATGATTTCATAAAGACTTCATACTCTGATGTACATATATAATGCTGAGTTTGACTGAAGAAGCAGATGGGTATGTAACCTGCTGTTCTATACTTTGAGAAATACAATAGCTCTTCCTCTCAATCCCCAATTTCCTTTACTCCACAGATGACTTGGACAGATATGAGCACAGAGAAACATCTGGGCGTCTATCCAGGAAGACAATAATGATAAGCTGACAGATGGAATAAATGGACAGAATAGTGAGTACGTCATGATTCTGTGCTCTACTTCCTCTTTAGTTGCTAAGTGGATTTGAACGTGGCGTTTCAGTGATGCAGGAGTGGCTGTTTTCTGTGGGATGGATTATACGTGTTGGGTTCAGACCTGCTGTTGAATAAGAGTTGACCTGCTGACGTGTACATCAAAGACAGATGAAGACCGAAAACTTTTCTTAGCATGTGTGGTCTTTACCACTGTAGACTGATAGCCGACTTTTTAGCATTGTGTTTATCAGGAACTGAATTGCTCTTTAAAGTTTAAATAAACACATTTGCAAAATATTTATGGTTCTATTATTATCTTAATTTAATTCAAATAATAAATACGTTTTTATTATTCATCTTTTTTAAATATTTATCTCAACCCTACCCCTTCTCGGTCTCTGTAAATGTGCGAACAAATGTTTTTTACTGTTTTTTATTCATTTTTTATCATGACGCAATTATTTCTTAATAATTCCCACAATGGGCATTTGATATCGATGACATTTAAAACGTGACAATGCTGATGACAAGATTAAGAGCAGAATTATGGTCTCATAAAAACGTCCTTGTGTTGCCACATCAGCAGCTTTCTGGTGAAATCTGAAGTGAATGAATAATCCATAGAGTCTTTTGATTAAATGACATTTAGAGATACAAACGAAAGCAGCGTTTAATCAACCCCCATAGTCTTCATAATTACCTTCAGTTTTGGCCCCATCTGTTAAGCAGCTAATTTAGCACATAAGCAATGACTGCAAACCTATTCTCATTTACTAATGGACTGTAAGCCTATAGTTTCAGCCTTTCCTACCATTTGCGCACTTCAAAATCCTTGTTCTGATTCTTTGTGTTTTACAGTTAAATTAACAAAACACGCCTAAAACAAGATAAATTCACTTGAAAGTGACATTTCCATTAAGTATCAAGACTGGGGAATGTATCCTTTATATAGTGTTGTTTCAATGCTTCAAATGCTGCAATTGAACATGTAGCTCATTTACATTTATACTGTAACTGTCTCCAATTCTTTCATGCAAGACATTCCCATTTCCGGTTCATCTAGTTCATTTATAAAGCAATGTCTCAATTACAGTATAATGAAATCATAAAGCTGCATGCATAATATTTGTTAAAACAATTATACTGTTATTTTATAAGAAAGATAAATAGTTTGAAATGAAGTATTGGCCATTTCTCAAAAAAATAAACAACGCTGGTCTAGAAGCCCCTCCTGTTTAATTGTAATTTTTTATTTCAATTCAGTTCTAAATATTTTGTTGGTTGTATTTTGTTCCAACACTTGTGTTAAAAAAATTAAACAAAAAGTACTCTGGACCACATTGTTTTCTTTCTTTTTTTACAGATTTTTCACATCTAATGTAATAATCAAACTGTAATTTTACAGAATATTATTGTTTTTTTACAGGTTTTTCAAACATTTACAAGAAAAACATGAATGTGACAAAACTGTTTATGTATTTAACTGGCGCCCCAGCTGACATAAATTTACCACTTTTTTACGGGATTTTACAGTAAAGCATTGTTTACGTCTTGCAAAATGGTCTATACAGCAGACCATATTTTAGTGCCTATGGTGATGCTGTAAACTGTGGGTCTCTTGAGAATCACGTCCAGTCATCAGATACAGACTGTACTGTGCTTGGGTTACAGTACTTTTTCCTTGATCAGCTTGAGCGTTTACACTTGTCTCAACTTAGACTACAGTCATGTCCCGCTCTCTCGATCTTTTGAAAAGAGCAAAAGATTCTTTTCAGTCGCCCTCAGTAGATGTTATCCTCTGCACATATTTTTCTTCTTTATGAAGTAATAACAAATTCAACTGTTTAATCTTTCTTCTCATTTTGGCTCTTCTAACTGTCTGGTCTTAAAGTACATGACCAAGTTCTGCCAAAGCACTTTACATGAGCTTGAATTTTGCCTGAATTCTCAAGTGCCATGACTCAGTTAAGAGGGTGTGTGCGATCCTGTGATAGCAGTTAAATTGTGAAGGGGTTGGTGTGAACAGGGAAAGCCCTGTTTCAGCCTGTCACCCAGCGACTCTGTCCGAACATGATACTATTGATTCATACTATTGCATCTTTTATCATTTATGTCTCTGGCATTAATTAACAGACCATCCCTGCAATACTGACACTTTTAGTTCTTAGATGTTGAATAAACAAAATCACAAACAAAATCTCATTGATCATGAAAGAAAGAAAAAAAAACATAACAAACTGTGTTTTTAAAATGCTTCAGGCAGAATATTTAGGAGGATATTTTTGACATCTCATCTAGTTAGCATCATCGAAGTTTCAGTGCTGTATTAGAATTAAAGATCACAGGAAGGTTCTGTATTCAAATTATTTTTTTATTGGGCAACACTGTGCAAGATTAACCAGAGCTCTCAAGATGACACATATGTATACTAAAAAACGCTGGGTTATTTTCAACCCAGAGCTGGGTCAAATCCAAACATTTTCTGGGTTTATTGAACCCAACGGTTCTTGAAAAGAACCCAGCATTTTTTGTTGTTAAGTGGACAGCACTAAAAATGTACAAGTTGGGTGTGAAATAACAATTTACTTTACAAAAAATTATTTTACATTTTCTGGCGTGCCACAGCTGGCTGAATATTACCATATTGTTCTTACAGTGTATAAACAGCTGTGACATGCTGTCAGTTACCACAATAATTTAAACTTTGACAATTCAATATTATGACAACACTTCTGAGTCATTCCTCAGCCTGTAAGAATTAACAAAGATGTTTACAGTCAACTTTGAGGCATTACAGTATATATCAAACTGTTTGCACTTTACATATTATGAAATCTGGTGGTTTCTATCTGTTAAACGTGTTGAAGTTTCCTAAGGTTACCTAAAGTAACTATAGTTGGCCCACTTAATATACAACACCTCTCCACCATCTTACTATCTGAGAAGGTTATCATGTCTACATGGCAACTTTATGGTATCACATCACCAAACACCCGAACATGAACCATTAACCTTTATTTTTGAATGTCTGCAGTATTTCACAAGAATAAAATGTTAAAGTACTACAGTAAACTGTAGTAAACTGCAGCATACCATATTATAGTAAATATACCAGTATCATATAATTACTATAGAATACTAGTATTCCTCAGTATTGCCTAAATGGAAAAACTTAGTAAATACTGTTATACTATATCATTTACAATAATACAGCATTTTAAAAAAATGTTCAGTTATTTCAACCTAGCATTGGGTCAAAACGAGTCAAAAAAAGAGCCAAACCCAGCCATTGGGTTAAATTAACCCAGAAAATGTTTATATTTGACCCATACAATGGGTTAAAACAACTCAGCATTCTGGGTTGAAACAACCCAACAAAGTTTAATTTACAACCCAACAGTTGGGTTTGTCCTTTTTTGACCCAATGCTGGGATTAAGGTAACCCAGCATTTTTAGGGCATCTAGGAGTTTTACTACAGTTAACTTTTCATGTGGGATTACTGATAAAAGACAGACATTCTCTTTAAAAGACTAATTTAAAAGAAATGAATGGACTAGAGGCAAGGTTTCAGATACGAATCTAGGTATACTCTGTACAACAGATTTAGACTGGGATACTTCATTTGTCAAGTGTGGAAAAGAACTAAAGATCGGCTCTCTGTTTTAGTCAGTGATGCATGTGTCCACTGAGTTCTTGTGTACACTGAGTTTCCATCACCTGCTTGTTCAGACAGAGGGAACCAGCAAAAGTCTCTTTCCACTTGTTACAGTTATGAGTGCCTCTGGAGTCGCTGCATGGCCTGAATGGGGGGTCATTTCTTACATATTCTCTTTTCAAACTAGACATTCCGGATGACAAAGAAGCACTTGTGTTGCTCCCACAGAAGTATGATGAGTTTCTGGATGAATTTCAAGCATCTTAGTGCCAGTTTAAAAACACTGCAATCTATCAAGACTGTTATATATTTTGTATAGGCTACTCCCAATTAGACACTTTTAATGCTTTTTAATGATATTTTTATTCATAAACCTGTTATAAATAACTGTATCGGTGGGAACAGTTCTACATTCAGATTTTGTGGATCTGTATTCAACACACTCGACTAAAATCACAGTACAAGTGCCACGCACGTATTGAAATGCAGCAACACCCAGTTCCAAATTCTGGTACAAGTTGAACAGATTCAGCAAAGAGATGAGGTTTGCACGGTCATGTGTTTTATAATGAAACTTCGTCCCTGAGCTGCTCCATGTAACACATTCTGAAATTCAAAGCAAGGCAGCGACTTGATGATTCTGCTTAACAGTTGCAGCTTGAAGAACAGGGCTTATTTTTGCTCTTTTCTGTGTTTGAGGCACATCTATATCGGAGTCAAAGATATTCAATTAACTGAATAAATAAACAGAATTTGACCAATAAAATATTGAAATGTATTTTTTTTACGTTTTTCTTTGTAAAGAATGATTAAAAAAAATGCATGATGAATTCATTTAATTTCATTGCTGGTCTATTAGTCATTACAGATCAATTTCCATTAATTGTCCTATAGAGTTTGTTTCCTTCATACACACGATACTGGAAATGTTTTGTTTGATTTAAACCAGTATCCCTGTCTGCACATCTTAAAAAAAACAAATCATTCAAATCATGAATGTATTGTAGATTAAGGCTTTTATTTAGAAACCACTGCCTAGAATTTTTTTTAATTTGTTGAAAGAGTAACATTGCCCCCCACTGGTGTAGAGTAGCAAAAAATAAAGCAAGAAAAAACAGTATTCATCTTGTTTGTCTTTATAAATCATTTGCATCACAAACCTAAAACAAAACATATAACTGTGTAATATTGCCAAGTTATATCAGGTTCAATGTGGAATTATAAAAACAAAGTACAACAACACTGTTTAAGGCTTTGTCACTCACATTGTTTCGAATTCGAATTAAGTTTTGGATTGACATTAAATCACAAAGCATGTACTCCAAGCATGTTTAAAGACAGGTGTGTCAACAGAACTTGTTAAACTAGTAAATATATTTATCTGAAAAGTAAACAGTTACAGAAAGTTTATTTCCTCTAAACATGAAGCTTTTTTAGATACCTTTTCTGTGCCATGCATGATAACCTTGATAAACAGACAAACTAAAGAAAACACAGGAATCTTTATTTTGACATGTGTGCGTCTATACAATCACATTCAGACTCTAGAAGTGTTTGGATAGGGTAGGAAAACAACCATGATTGAAAAAAGTCTAGTAGTGTTTCTTCAAAACATCTTGATGGTCCCCCAAAAAAGTAAGCTATTGGATGTTCGTATGTTGATTTGTCCAATGGGCTGTCCCACTGCGTGTTCTTCAAAGCAGCATTTGTGATCTGTTGAAACAAGTTTTAAAAAAATGGTTAAAGACCAAACATATACATAAGGTAGTATAAATATTGCAATTTTGTGCACTTGTGTTATTCAAAAAATCATTGTGAGACAATAGATACAAATAAAATGGACACAATTAAAGGATAAGTACTAGACCTCCACTAGCTAAAGAAAGATGGTGGATTTGAAATCACAGGAAGGCTGTAAAGCTTTTTACGCTGTAAAGACACTTTGGACTGACAAGTAAATCCTGTTTGATCACAAGACAGAAGACATGTATACTGTAGTAACTCACGTGTCATACACAGTGTCACATCACTATTTAATCATAAGAAATTTCCATTCCACTGCTGTCTAATGACGTAGTCTTACATTTACTGTAAAATAATACTGTAACTTTATAAGTTATTTGAGGAGCAGTCTGGGATTTGTGCAAGGGATCAATGAGATTCAAAGACTTATGACTGTATTCATTTGTTTTGTATTGATTTTCTCTCACCTTGCTGTAATTTTTCACTTTGGACCGATGTATGTAACTGTTTTGCCAGTCTTTTTCAGTGTTTCTAGAAGAACATCTGTGTCTTTGTCGGAGTCGATAAAAACCTTCTTGTTGGGAAGATCAATGTCAAATTTGACATCTGTTGAGAAACACATTTAAAGCAAACACTAGGTCAAAACTGAACTCTGCTCCTTCCTAGTACCAAGCAAAAGGAATAATCCCATATTCCTTTTGCTTGGTAAAAATCTAATATAAATTTAGACAGAAATGAAGAGTCAAACTAAATTAATGGATTAATGTAAAGTTATTTAAGTAAAAAGCTTATGTCTATTCACTTTCATAAATTCCACTAGTTTTATTAAGTTCATATACACAGTTCAAAGGTCTTTCAGTAGGAGACTCTTCAGAATAAAAAATAAAAATTTACCCAGTTTTTTAAGGACTCGGGTTACAGCACCAGAGCATCCCTCACATGTCATGTCAACAAAAAACTCGTGAGTCTGTCAGAAAAACAAAACATCTCTTTTATTTAACTGTGAAATATCATAAACGCTAACGTTAGCTGCAAAGCTAAACAGCTGGATAGTCCTGATAAATAAAAAGCGATGCTCTACAAAAAGCTGGTGATTAAATATATACATATATTTGTTAATAAATGTGTAGATTAAATGTGAAATTACCGTCATGATGTGTCAGAAAGTTCCCACAAATTAGACTCTACAGACTCGATCCACAGACTGTAGCCGCACTATTTTCTACAGTCAAATGACGCTGTTGGGTTTAGGGCTCATTACTAAATTACCACTATTTTCTGACACCGGTCAATTTGACAACTGACTGAATAGTTCGCAAATGTAATTTAAATGTCTACTTTTGTAAAGTTGTATACAATGTTTGTTGTTATTTTGTGTGTGTTATGTGTTAACGGGTTTCTTTTAAAAGGATTTGCAACACACGTTTTACCAAGATGAGGTATATTTTTACATGGTCCCTTCGATCTCAGTTATTTGTTTAGGGCTCCCCCTGTCCTTAAACAAAAATGTTTATATGTTTTAGATTTTTTTAAATATTTTTTATATTTTAGGATATTAAAGAAATAAACATTTTATAAAAAAAACATTCTTTTTTATTTCACCTAGCGTTACAGATTTGTATTATAGCAACAGGGTTCTCACTTAATTAAAAGCTCATTTTAATCGCAAAACTTAATAGCAAAAAAATGTTGTGTTGCTAAAAAAATAACTTTTGGTTTTGAAAACACAAACAGTTTTGTTGTGCAGGCAACTGCAGCGGCAGAAGTGAAATCAGCTGACCGGCACAGATCATGTGACATGAGGAGGAGTTCAGGGACAGTCACACGAACGGTGCAGTTTCACATCAGAGCTGTCATTCCACATGAAATCTGCTGTTCTGTCATAGCTGGACTCATTCATGTCCAGTTTCGGATATGGGATTTATGATCGTTATATAGTTCGTGTCGGCCTTTCAGCGGCTGTTGTCGTGTTTACGGTAAGTCGTGTCATCTGTGAATTGCAGCATGATAGCTGATGGCTAACTTACATGGTGCATACAGGATCTTGCGTATCGACAGTTATGACGTAGCATTAACTGCAACAAAGTCTGTGGGTAACTAAAATTATATTCTGTGTTATTCTAACGTTAGATAGCAAGCATTAGGGCTCGATCAGACAGAACACGCTTTTCATGTTCGAAAACGCGAGGCACGCCGCTCTGTTCTTTTGGTTGACTCCGAAAAGAGCAGCCCGCAGCGGTTTTTTTATGTTGCTAGGTAACCATTAGGGATGTAACGATTCACTCAGCTCACGATGCGATTCACGATTCTGATCTCACGATGCGATTTATTCACGATTTACTCACGATTTATTTTGAAAAAATGAGTTGAAACCAATTAGAAATGAACAACGTCCCTTGCATTATTTCTTAAATGCTTCACGTTTCTTTGTATGATAAAATAATGTTTTATTTCAAATAACAAAACTAAACTGCAATTTTATAACAAATTAATAATAGAAAAAGTCTCTTTAATATAAACAAACTAATACTGTCTGTGCTTTTCTTGGATTTTTTTGCATTTAAGAAATATCAGCATCCACGTTTAGGTTTGCAGTGAAAATAGCGGCCCCTGCTGTCCACAAAATGTATTGCGATTCAGTTCAAGCCTCAACCGATTTGAATCGTCGCTCATTATAACCGATTTTCAACCGGCTCACGGTGAATCGTTACATCCCTAGTAACCATGTTGCTAGGTAACCACCGAAACAGCTGTCCTGTCAGTCAAGGATTATAGCGCGAGCGCTCTAGTTTCTGTTATGGCCCGATTCACATTTCGCGTCTTTTCCGTGCTCATATTCGTTATTTTAAATGTAGACGTGCGGCATGTTGTGCGAGCGCGTCGGCGCCGCATCTAGATGAAAAAATCTAACTTTTCAGAAAGCCGCAGGTCATGTGACAAGAACCAACCAGCCAATGAGCACGCCGGTGTATGCTACCCTGTCAAATGTTGCTACCGCCATTCAAAACAGGACTAACCCCAACCCTTACACCTAAGTTACCCGTCCCCCAACCCAATCACAACACGAGGGTAGCAAAATTCTATGGGTAGCATAAATTGACAGAACACCGGAACGCGCCTGCTTGAGTGGTAAAACACTGGGCAAAATGAATGGTTACAATATCAGGAAACTCAATTCCGCGCAACATTTCAGTGTCTAAGAACACACGATTCCTTTGTAATTCATAAGGTAATCGTAAGGATCACCGTCGAGTCCAGCTGCTTGTAGTTTCAGCAAATAATTGCGTTTTAGTCCCGTTTATTTGTTCCTCCTATTGAATGTAGCCACTTTGCCTTAGTTTTGCTTTTGCCACTCAAGGGAGCGTGTCCCGGCGTGTTCACGTGGGAAAGTGACGTCAATGCATACCCTCTATATAGACAAGCACAATGAAGATGGAGATACAGATGATCACAGCATAACTAAATCTAGTAGCAGAGTTATTGCAAGGTATTTTCAGTGCATATAGTCCATATATCCTTTGTTAATACCTCCTCGTCTCAACGGCTATCGTGGCTCATGGTTGCTTAGCGACGACAGACACCAGGAGAGCACAAAGTCCAGGTGCTTTGGAAAAAAAAGAAAGCGCAGTGCAGCTCAAGTTTTCCGTGCGGTTTTAGACACGAAATGTGAATCGGGCCTAACGCGAGGCGTGCATAAGCAGCTCTCAAAACGCTCCCTGCCAACTGAAAACAATTCAAAAGAGGCGCGTCTCACAGCAAAAGACTCGTTCTGTCGGATCAGGCCCTTAGACATGTTGCCAAGGGTCATTGCATTAGTTTGCCCTTCCAAATCGACAGTAAAGAGAGTACTTCACAGATTTTATGGGGACGTTAACGTTACCTCACATGTAGAATACAGTCTGGTGTAGCACATTAACTTAAATGTGCTTACTAAGTAGGCCTAGTTGGAAATAAAATAATTGTACTGACAGCATTAGGGGATATGTGTACTCGTGTTGGGTTTCTTGCTGCATTGCTTTAAAATGGGGAAATTGCTTTCTCTCAGTTTTATATTCTTGATGGTTTGCATGTCTGGCTATGTAGGCTCTATTATATATGTAAAGTCCATGGCCATCCACACTTTCTGTTCTTCTGTCATTTTATTGTGAGGTTCATTGATCTGTTGTTATATTGATTTTTACATACCAAGACAGGGAGTCAATGGGAATTGCGGTCATGGCAAAACAATGGCCACTCCAAAGTCAAACATTGATTTTAAAAGTGACTTCATGGATTGGAGATTACAATTTTGATTGTAAACATGTAGATTGGGTTCATCATATTGTGTGATGATACAGTTACATTTGTGTAAGCTGAATTAATCTGCTGCTATTTGTGTGTCTATAATGTCTAGTACAGCTGAGCCTACAACAACAGCTAAGTACTGTAAATGTAAATGAATGAACAATGTTATTGGTCCTGACCCGTATAACCATAATGGCTATATTATGTTAAAGTCATGTTATTGCAAGGTAATTCCCTTTAATTTTCTCTCTTCATTTCTCATACAATTTGAAATATGTATAATATGGTACTAAATGATGTAGCATTCATATTCCCTTGTTCCTTCTTATTCAAATTATTGTTTTTGCCTACATACATAATAATGCAAATGACGGCTGTACATTATGTGCTACAGTAGTTAATCTATGAAATTGTTGCTGCTGTATGAAACTGTCAGAACTAATGTGTATTTGCATACTCTCGTGTCAGCTCATTCGGTCTTGCTTTTTAGCCTTGAGAGATAATAAAAAATATTATGGCACAGAAAGGGCACATTGTGCGTCACACATGTGTCCTGGGAGGGTTAATAACTCTGTTCATTTGTCTGCAATCACAGGACCTGTAGATGCAGCGTCTCCGCAGGGAAGCTTTTGATCAGTGAATCTATCAGTGGTAAATTACACCCACCAAAGCAACCATGGCCTCTGATATCACCTATCAGGATGGTAAACCAATTTCCTTTGCATTCAGGAACAATCTTATCTCCTCTGACTCTTTTGGGCTAAGCTTAACATGAGAAATGTAATAAGCGATGTATAAGTGAAATAAAAATGAAGATGTCTCTGTCTCTGGTTTTAATGTCTCTAAGCAAGTCCGTTTTTATTCTTTGGTACAATGCTAAAGCTCTATTGTGTGTTGATCACAGGCCCAGATTTTTCTAGAAGAGATGAGTGCCCTGCTGAGGATGAGCCTATTCTTTCACCTGGTTCTGCTCGACAGACAGAATACGAACGAATCGGAGGAGGAAGAACAGGATCCTCGTATGTGATATAATCTATTCATACTTACTGTTTATAAACTTCTATATATCATATGTTTTGTTACAATATTCATTTTTGCTTGACAGTTTTTTTCAGACACTAATTCATTTACTGAAAGGAAATATTGGCACTGGACTGCTCGGCTTGCCTTTGGCTGTCAAGAATGCAGGACTTCTGGTACGACCCCAAAATTCATTTAGTTTAATTGCATTTGGGGATAGATGGTCATGTTGTTGCCTTTTTTGAATTGTTGTTTTCCTGCTTTAAATCTAAAAGATGTATAGTTTTATGTGCACTTGTCTGTGAGTGATGTAGTGGGTTTGTTTTATTGTGGCAGGATTTGTCATTATTATGAACTTGCAGTATGTCAGCATCATTTTGGGTCTACATTATTATGCTCTTTATGAGTGTTGAGATATTGAATTACTCATTTGACCTAACCGCACTTAAACACAAAATACAAAACAGCAACAGTGTAGTGTGTAGAGAACACTACACACTAAACACAAACAGCAACAAAACACTGTAACACTTTACATTAAGGTACCTTTAATGAAGCTTTTATAAATGTGTTTTCATTAATGATTAATAGGTAATTAACAAATGCATTATAAAGCCTTTATAACTGCATTAATAAAAAAGAAATTCTAACGAAATACCTTCCAAATAGTGAGCAGGTATAAGAAAAACAACATAACACCCTACAGTGTCCAGTCTGACAGCCTATTGCAAACAACATCAAGATAATAATGAATCTGCTTTCGAGTCAAATAAATAATGAATAAATACATTTATTAAGCATTTATAACATGTGAGTTAAAAATGGCTCACTATTTGGCAGGTATTTCGTTAGAATCCCTCTTTTTATTCATGCAGTTATAGCTGCTTCATAATGCATTTGTAAATGACTTATTAATCATTAAACTCAGAGTAAAGTGACATTGAAATATGTGTTCTGAGTTTGTCACACAACAGAAAAGTGTGTTATTAACCACCCAGCCAAATTTGAATGGAGAAAAAAACCATCCAAGTAAATAAAATAAGTCATCAAAATCTTGGAAAAATAAGCAGTACTCTCTGCTCTCAAACGATGGGGGCGTGTCCGCTGTTGGCGCTGAAGCCACGCCCACTCGAATCGCTCAACCTGAGTCCCCAGCCCAGTAGGCTATATGTGAATTATGTGAATACGTTTTATGGGAGGGTTTGAATTCAAACACGCGCGATATTCATCAATAGATAATTCACGAGCAGGTTAAAAGGTATGCGTATTTGCCGTGCTGTCCGGGGAGAGGGCTCCGAGACCGGCAATTTCTTCCAAACTCGGAGTACTCTCCCCATGTCCGGGGAGAAGGCTCCAGGCCCGGTATTAGCCCGAACCCAGAGCGCGTTGTGGTTACAAATAGCAGCCGGCAATGTTCAAAGATAGCATTTGTGCGCGGAGGCAGCTTAGAGAGACAGGCTTATAGGCAGCGTAACGGAAGTCTATTTGAATTATAAACAGAGAGCGTCTTTGCTATAACCACTCACATATTTAAAAACTACAATACTAATTTCTTGCTAGAAATGCAATCAAAAGTTATTGAAAGTGAACATTAAAATTACATTTATACAAAACTATGCTCCAACGGGCGTTTCGGCCAACATTTTATTTTTTCGAGCTTGAGCCTTCTCGACCAATCACGTTCCTCGCATGTTGGAAACGACAGGTCTCCGTCACTGGTTAGCTGTGAAAAGTTGCTTGACAGGACGTTTTTTCAGAAAAGTTAAACTTTTTTCAACCTCAAAGGACGCTTTGAGCTGCAGAAAAAGACGCTGGCGCTTGCGTTTTAAAAAGCGATCATGACTTTTTTGAAAACACGGTTTACTCCATAGGATTATAATTTAAAACAGACGCTAGCAGCTTCAAAAAAGAAGTCAAGTGTGAACACAGACAGCTTTGTCTATTTGTAGTGGTTCTCTCTTGAGCTGATAAGGTAGATGCTGGGA
The DNA here is from genome assembly GCF_024868665.1 of Triplophysa rosa. NCBI lineage: Eukaryota > Metazoa > Chordata > Actinopteri > Cypriniformes > Nemacheilidae > Triplophysa > Triplophysa rosa. The sequence goes on from NC_079902.1 coordinate 8,685,041, forward strand.
TTACTGATAGCGAACCAGCCGGGTGGATTATCTGCTCGTGCTCATCTCGAAATTTGTTAATTAAACATCATTCACTGAAGTACGTCGCGATAACGCGCTGTGATCCTCCTTCTGTTCGCGTCTGCGTTACCATTTGCTTGTTATTTGGCGTGAGATTTGTTTAGTTGGGCAGAGTGAGAGCCTGAAACCATTTGCGAAAAGCTTACAACCCTGAGCTCCTGATTGAGCAGACACCTGATGCTAGGCGCTCTAGTTATGAGGGAGGGGCCATGCATGCTCGGACAATCCATTGCATCATCGATCCCCTGTTTTAGCCCCGCCCAAAAAATCCTGAACAGTATCGGTGAAAAACTGTTTAACGGTTTAACTCCACAGTTCAGTACTACATACTTCTGAGTCTTGTAATGTGTTTCAGCAATACATTTCTAACATCTATAATGCATTTAGTAACAAAATAGAAACTCAGAATTCTCTTTACCCGGACTTTAATGAACACATTTACAATTGCTTTATAAAGGGTACCTTAATTTAAAGTGTTACCCAAAACACAAACAGCAACAGTGTAGTGTGTAGAGATCAGCTTGATTGTTCAGGGGATGTGCTTTAGTTTCACATGTTGTCTGTTCATATGAGTCAGGGTACAACATACAGTACATGCATTTGTAAATCACGTGAGAACTACAGTCAAGGCCTTTAAATGCATGCCAAGTACAAGTACAAAAAGGCGGTATAAAAATGCAGCTATTGGCCTGTTCGTTTGTTTCAGGAATTACAAAAAAATAGGTTGTTGTATTATTTTGTTTTGTTACCTGCACATCTTTCAGTTTTAGATTTTTAATAGTAGGTTTAATTATATATTTTAGTTTTAGTTTATTTAAATGTGTATTATATATGGATTTTCAAACAAAAAATTTATTTACAAAAAAGTCTTGTTTTACACAGTCTATAGGGATTATTTTATAAAGAATATATGTATATAACTGTGTATGGGACAAATGCAATCTTATCAAGTGATAAAATCTGTATAAATTGAATAGGTACATGTGAATAATAATTTCCAAAGATCTTTTTTTCACTCAAAGCATTTCTCTGTGTGTATGGCACACCACAACATGCTCGACTCTCTGTTGTAATTCAAAGGAGTGATAAGTAAAGTACTGAACACATGCAGCTTCAACTGTGGACACAGAAACCACAAGAAGAAATCTGAAGCTATTTAATCTGTTCAAAGATGCCACAGACTTGTAAAGGCATGCAATATGCTTTACTTTTGAACTTTGACATTTGTTATTTTTTCAGAGTTCTATATATACAGTATATATATATATATATATATACACACATTATTGACAGGAACTCTTTTCAGGCTTGAAGATGATCTTGAAATTAGATTTTAGTACACTTGCCTACTCAAGCAACACTGTATTCCGTGTTGTAAAGAACTGTGTGTAACTCATGAGACAGTGGCAGCTTGCCCTTTAATTAAATTTACACAGTTGACCTTCAGTATGAGGGAAGGTTGTTCCTTTAATGGCCTTGTGCGCCACCTTTCAGTATGATGTAAGGGAAATCTACTCAGTATTTTTCCTCGCAGCAGGTTGAAAGGATATACTGTATTTGAGTCTGTCATACATATTGCGGACATATTGTTTGTGAGCATTTCAAACAAAATAAAATACATTTGCTCTATCGGCTCATTAACTAGCATCAATGGGGTGAGTCAAATATGAGAAGCACTGCTATAGAATGCTATATTAAATGCATATAACACGTGTCTGGGGTAATAAGCAATGTTTTATCAATGTTTTAATGCTTTAATGGTCTCTTTCTGTGCTTCAGTTGGGACCATTCAGTCTTCTGGCCATGGGCATAGTGGCAGTACATTGTATGAACCTACTTGTGAAATGTGTACATCATCTAAGTGCAAAGTAAGTTATGCTTATATGATACAGCACCTAGCAGTTCTATTGCTCAGTCAATTTCTTTAAGTTTATTGATTAACTCATTAAATGTATTGCAATCATGCAATTATTTTTTTCCAGGCTGGGAAAACCCTTTCTGTCTTACGGAGATGCAGTAGAGCATGGGATGGAGAATGTATCGTGGTTGAATAGACATTCTTTGTGGGGAAGGTAACTAAACGGATTGACGATTATTCAATGTTTCACCAGTGCTTTTTTTTAGAACCACACATTTATGGAATTTGTTTGTTTTATCTTTCAGACGTGTGGTGAATCTGTTCCTCAACATAACCCAGCTGGGATTCTGCTGTGTGTACTTTGTATTCCTCAGTGATAATGTCAAACAGGTAAGAGACCTTTAAATGCTACATTCATCTAATAGAAGAGCACAATTTATTCTGTCCATATAAGAAGCTGGGCAATAGTATTCCATTTGCTTTCCTAGTAGCTAGTACAATCTCAGTAAAAAAAGGTTTAAAAAGGTTTAAAAAGCTGTCACTGGGGAAGTACTCTTGCATACATATTGGTACCTAAATGCTATGTATGAGGACGTTTTTAAATGGTACACTCCCAGACCAGTGATATCTTTTGTGCCGTTTTTCGGAAAGTGTATGGCTTGATAGCAATGTTTAAGCGATAGTTCACCCAAAAATTATAATTCTGTCATCATTTACTCACCCTCTTTGTCAGGATCCTGTCCTTCCTGTCCTGAGTTTTCATGCCTTGTGGACAGGGTCGTGACAGTACCATGTCTTGTGTGTGTGTTTCGTCTTGTGTGGAGACACGTGGCGGTTTGTTTTGACATTTCACCGCGTGTCCTCCTGTCTTCCGTTTAGCTCCGCCCCCTTGTTTCTCCGTTAGTGTTTCATCTCCCTCACCTGTCCCAATCTTCTTCCCGCCAGTTCCCGTTAATGTTAAGTCTTGTCACCTGCCCTTCTCCGTCCCTGTGCAATCCCCCCTCGTTATGTTTCCTTATTTAATGTCTCAGTTCCCTTTGTCCCTTGTCTTTGCATTGTTCCCTGTACCTCCTGTGTGTGTGTGTGTGTGTGTGTGTGTGTGTGCGTGCGTGCGTGCGTGCGTGCGTGCGTGCGTGCGTGCGTGCGTGTGTGCGTGCGTGCGTGTGTTTACCTGGTTACCTTCTTGTTCATGTTGCTTGTCAATAACGTATTCCTGTTTGGACTTTCCCTTATCCGTGTTTTGGATTTATTCTTTGGATTTTTGACTTTGTTTGTTTTGTCCCCCTTGCGAGAAGTTTTCTGTTTGTTTTATTATTCAGAGTTTTTAGATGTATATCAAGAAGATATTTTGAAGAATGTTGTTAACTGGCCCCCATTCACTTGCATTGGTTTTGTGTCCATACAATAGAAGTGAATGGGGGCCAGTGCTGTTTGCTTACCAACTTTCTTCAAAATATCTTCTTTTGTGTTCTGCGGAAGAAAGAAAGTCATTAAAGTTTGAAATAACAAGAAAGCGGGTAAATGATGACAGAATTTTCATTTTGGGTGAACTATCACTTTAAGGTCATTGGGTTGAATCCCAAGGAATGCATGAAATGTGAAGTCCCATGGTACAAAAATATCCGCTAAATTCATAAAATTTTAACAATGTAACGCAGTCATATTGTGATGAGTACATTTATTTGTCTCACCGCTAGAGGGCAGTATTGCCTTTTAGTTACAAACTACCCAATTTCTAAACTTTGAATTAAACTACAGGGCCCGTATTCTTAAAGCTTCCAAGAATCCTCTAAGAAAACTCTTAATTTAGCTTAAAAACTTCTACGTAGTAGTCGTAGTTTAAAAGTGATTCAGGACCAATCTGAGAGCAACTCTGAGCAAGGAAAAGACAAAAACTTTTATCTTAGTGAGGAGGCGGGGCTGACCCCGTTGCTATGTCTATTGAAGACTGTGATTGGTTTGTTGGCCAAGAAGGAAAAAAGAGCACTTTTAAGTATAGGGTCATTAGTTTGAAATTGCACATTTTTTACTGTTTTACCGTACTCACACACACGCAGGCACACACGCACACACACACACACACATATATATATATATATATATATATATATATATTGTGAAGAGTTTGGTTCCAAAATGAGATAACTCTGTTTTAAAAAAAATCAAAAATCATGTTTTTTTATTGTGCATTCCAGTTAATATCATTCAAACTGCAGTTGGTTTGTTTTGATAATAAACATGCGATTATAACTAAAAAATACAGCTAACTAACACAATAAAAGACAATAAAACACGATAACATAATAAAAAACATTTTTTATTGAATTGTTTTAAAAACAGAGTATCTCATTTTGGAACCAAACTCTTCATATATATTTTTTTTTTCATTTACCATGCTGTTAATGTCAACGTATTTAATAGAAAATTAGCAGTGACACAATAAGTTTCTGTAAGGGCTGTTTGTGTGATTAGATTGTGACCGTTGTGACTGAACCAAATCATCTCTGCTACATAGTTGCATTTCTCCAGTTGCTAAATATGTTAATGTGGTTATTTCTTCTATTTCTGGAGCTATGGTATTTTCTGCGCTGTCTTGGAGATGTTAGCGTGTCTCTACTAGGATCGGTCACAAACATGAACCCTGCACGATCTAATGTGTTGTGTCTTATTAACTCACTGTCATTCAATTTAATTTAATTTTATAGTGCTTTTACAATTTGCATTGCATCAAAGCGGCTATACAAGGAAACCAAAACCAAGATAAACAAAAGTTGAACACACACAAAAACAATAAAAAAATTCTGATAAACCTTAAAAGTAATATGGAAATTGTCATGCATTGCAACACATATCTTCTTACTTTTTGTGTTTCGTCCATTTTCTCTGCTGCTAAAGAAACTCTTAAGTCTCATAAAAGTCCTCCTCGCAACTCCTAAAATTGTGGACCTTAAGAGCTCTTTTAAGGGTTAAGATGCTTTATGAATTACTTTTTTCTTTTCTAGGATCTTTTCTGTCATTTTAAGGGGAAACGCCCACATTTCTAAGAATTTTCTTAGAATTTTGTCACTAGGAGCAACTCTTTGCGCTAAGATTTTTCATGAATACGGGCCCAGGTTTAAAAGTTTATGGTCAATTAACTCTTTAATCATTATTTTTTTTGTTTTAGACAAAATAGTCAAATACAACTAAAAATAACAAACATTTAAAATGGCAATTATGTTGTAAATCTTGTGACTAAAGTAAATTCAAAATAACTGTTATATTTTAGCAAAAACATTTTAAATTAAATTTTAGTTTTCTAAATTAATATTTTCATACATTTTTCTCTGCAAAAAACCCCCCCAAAACATTTAAGCATACACTTTCAGGTTCAACGATTTTTTTAATTACGAGAAACATCTGTCTATACAACTGTTGTATTGTGAAAGAATCATTCTTATTGCCGTGAATTATTTAATTCATTTTTTGTACATTGTAGGTGGTTGAGACTGCAAATGGTACGACCGTGAACTGTCACACAAATGAGACCGGAGTGATTGTCCCTAGCTATAACTCTCGTTTCTACATGCTTTTCTTCCTGCCTTTTATCATCGTGTTGGTGTTCATCCGCAACCTCAAGTACCTGGCTCCTCTGTCCTTTTTTGCAAACATTACCATGTGTGTCAGCCTGGTCTTCATATACTACTACTGTCTAACGGTAAGAAAGCATTAACTTATACTACACACTCATCCAAACGCTCTGAGCAGGGGCGGACTGACCAGTAGGACATTCTGTCAAAGTCCAGAATGGCCATGACCAGGGGTGGTCCGGCCATCTGGTGTATCAGAACTTTTCCCGGTGAGCCGCTAATGTATGGGGCCGGACAGAAATGGAGGAGGGCTGATGTGGGCCGAAAACTCCAGGGCCGTTTTGCTTCTGAGTCCGCCCCTGGCTCTGAGCAATATAGAGTTTAGGGCCCCAGAATTAATGGGATAGTTCACCCAAAACAGTTCTTGGTCACCATTATTATGAATCATTATATCTAACAAGCACAGTAAGCAATATTTTGATGGATTTTAAGGTGTGGCCCAAAGTTGAACAATAACAATTTTGGGTGCAGTCAAAAGATGTCCATAATTAATATAATAATCTACACCTGTTTGAACCTGTGAGACTTCATTCATCCAATAACCTGGATTGCCATCATATTAAAGTCGCAGAAAAGTTAGATATGAGAACTTTTTTATTTATTTATTTAATGAAAATCATACAACATTACCATTCAGATACTTTTTGGAGCCACCATACAATTCTTCAAAAAATACGAAGAATTTATCATTCTCATCCACGTTCAAAGCAATCCGTCAGACTCTTATCTCTCCCCCAGCCTCCTGATTGAGTCTCAAACGTTATGGATGAAAGGTTAAGTGTAAATGACAGGTTTCCAAGTTGTTTTCATAGCCCGTTTCTCATTGAACAGCTTTAAAAATCCTTTAAATCAGACTCTCTGCCTGTAATCAGCAAGCAACTACTGCAGGCAGGCAGAAATGAGCAAGTGGGTAATGCAATTTTTCAGAGAGGCAAGAAAAGTTGTCATGGTGGAATAGAAACAGGAAGTTGGCTGCAGTTGGTAGATTGGTTTGTTGTTCGCAAGACATTTTTTTGCGAAGAGTCAAGGGTTTCAAGAATGTTTTCAAAGCTGCCAAAGGACACAAAGATGTTTTTCCTGAAATGCCTCTCAACCCAACAGAGTATGTGCGGGCAGACTGCCAGTGCTGCTTACTGCTTTGAAAACTTTATATATAATGATTTAAAACTCCCTCTCCTTTAATTAAAATCTGTTAAAATTTGGAAAGTTGGTGTTTTTCTGTGTTTGATGTGTTTTATACTTTATTTTTTTTATTGTCAAACATTTCTTGTGTCATTGTTTGCATTGCCAGAATATTCCGTACCCTGTTAACCTTCCATTGGCTGGCAGAGGAGTTGATTATCCCCTCTTCTTTGGGACGGCCATATTTGCTTTTGAGGGGATTGGAGTTGTAAGTTTTCTTATTATGTTTAAATACACCATAAAAATATTCCAATGATCTAAATTCACTAAAAATATTGTGTCATTGTCAGGTGTTACCACTTGAGAACAAGATGCAGAATCCTAAAGATTTCACCATGGTTCTGTATCTTGGCATGGGTATCGTCACAGCCCTCTACATCTCCATGGGCACCATCGGTTACATCGGCTTCGGGGAGCATATTCGGGGCAGCATCACCTTGAACTTGCCGTTGTGTTGGTGAGTATTCGTCATTCCCCATATTTACAATGAGAAATAAAGAGTTATTTTGGGTAAATGCACGATAAGCTATATCAGCATCATCTGTGGTCTATTTTCTTACTGTACATTAGTTTGTACATACATTTTTCCAGAAGGTACGGTGCTTTTCAATTGCTACATTCGTATATTCAAATGGGTATTTCAAAAAGGAAACTAGTGTTTGAGACACATTCACATGACGTGTGAATATGGAGGACGCAGTTTGAATTGGTCATCGGGCCCAAGTGGAAAAAGGCTGATAGTCAAGCTACTTAGAAACCGGGCACAGACCCAAAAACATCCAACGCACCTGAATCTGTCAACAGGATGAATCTGCAGGGAATAATGATGTCAGTCGATGCTATTAGAGACACTTCAGTGATTGATGTGTCAGTATGAGACAAATCCTCTTTCAGGAGCATTCGTGATCGGTTTAACATGTTCGACTTCTCATATTTGAATGAGATAACGTTTAATGATGACGTTTTTGTGTGTGGTTTTAATTGATGTATACAACGTGCTTCTCAATTTCATCTCTGGATCTTTCATCAGGTCATATCAGGCCGTGAAGCTGCTTTACTCTTTTGGAATCTACATCACCTACGCTTTACAGTTTTACGTCTCAGCAGAAATCCTGATCCCGCCGGCTCAGGCGCGGTGCAGCCCCAGGTGGGCTCTGGTGGTGGACCTCAGCATCCGTGTGGCTCTCGTTGGCCTTACTTGTAAGTTGCCACAACAACAAAAAACAACACCTTGACAAGCATCACACCCTTTTCCCAAACTAAACTTTGTCTTTCAGCAAAATCCATCAGCACTAGAGCGCCACGGCTGCTTTCACGTCAGAAGTGTTCTCAATGGTTCATTTGCCTGGGCACTCGTTTGCGAGAGTGTCAAACCGCTTCCCCTTTTAAAACAGCAAGGTTGCTCTCAATCACAATTCTTGAAGCATTTGTCATTGTTAGATGAAGGCTATTTTTATCTTTTGTAACCCTGTTTTCTGAAATAGGCTGGACCTTGAACATATCAAAACATTTTCAGCTCATGACTCAGTTTGGATGGGGCGTTGAAATGAAACGCGTTCCATATTTCGGTTGACCCGAGAGGGTGGCCGCAGCAGAAGGTGGTCAGGTCGTGGAATTATGATAAACGTGTTCCTCTTTTGCTGTAGATGGAGGTCATGTTGTTTGGACATGTAAATTAAAATCCACGTGCACTTAAAAGCTCCCTATGTCAGTGGTCGGCAACAGGCGGCCCGTGGCCCAAGACTGGCCCGCCAGCAATAATATCTGGTCTGCGCCAGCAGCATTATTTTGATTATTTCGCCCGCAGGTGGTTCTGAAATAGATCTGTCACAATAACGTCTTTAATGAATTTGCCTTCAAAATAAAAGTATGAGAACGTTTGTGCAGCAATGTTTTATTTTGAAATGAATTGAGAGCTTTTAATTTGAAATGTTCTGAAAGATATTCTAAGGAGTCTGTCGATCGCTAGACACACTTCTAAAATAGCCGTCATGAAATATGGGGTATGAAAAAACTAACAGTGAAGCATTGAAACGTTTGCTTATAACGTGGGGCCTCAGCACCAACATGTGAACAATAACAAAGCAAATTCAGCTTTCCTTTTTTTTTTTTGAAGGTGCCACGCTTCGTCTCGTGGTGCCGTCTAATATTATATTCTTTGTAAACAGTGACAACTTTGTTGCAGATAAGACACACCGGCTTTGCGTTCACAAAACTATGTAGGATGAATGCATAGTTGTGGTTCCATTCCTCTTTGTATGCCCTATTTTCTCTGTCAACTTTCCTCTTTAGACTCTTTGATAGTGCCATTTTCTCTCATCTAGCTAGCTTAAATTTTGACATCACTCTGCACACGACATAATATTGTACCCCAGCAGGCAAAAAAAAAATGCAGTTTAGTACACGAGGAGTGTAAAAATAGGCCACGTTAAATAATTATATAACTATATAATTATATAATAACTATATTTTTAAAAGTAGGCTTATGTAGTTGCATTTTTCGTCAATTAATTTGTTAAATTATCCTTTGACTATGTTCTGGCCTGCCATCTAGCGGCGAATTTGTTTTTTTTGGCCCGGTGCCAAACTTACTTGCCGACCCCTGCCCTATGTGCTTTCTGCACAACACCCACATCCCAAACCACAAGAGCAAAATATTTTTTGAAGCATCTGAGGTGTTTTCTTTAAGCGGTTATATTTGATTTTGATTTTCCTTCAGAGCTGAGATTGTTAAAGGTCTCCTCAGACGAGCACTTTCAACAAGTTGGTATGATTTATTAGGGTCTTCATGAAATGTCTGGAACATATTTTGCTTTAAAACCCTCAATGGCTGTGTAAACAAAACCCTTCTTGCCTCGTCAAAAACAGCTCTATGCTCACAGCAACCTGTTTTGGTGCATGTCTCTTTAACTGATAATGAGTTACAGCAAACCCCACCCCCTTTCTGTCCGGCTTGTCAACACAACACACGTGTAGTGCTGCCATTGCAATGGTTTAGCTAAATTATGTTTCCTGAACTCCTCTGCGGTTAGTTTCGTCTTAAACGTCTCAAATCATTCGTCCGGAGACAAAAAAAATAAGTCACAGCAAACAGCTAATGCGCTTACGTTGTGCATGTATGCTTACCTAAAATCCACCGCATCCACTGCAGATCTCAGCGGAATTACATAGATTTTAGCTAGTTTGCTGTGACAGATTTTTCAGCCTAAACACGAATGATTTGAGACGTTTAAAACGAAACTAACCCCAGTGTTCTCCCCTGTTCATTAGCAAAACAAACAGCTTGCCGCAGCTAAACATATTAACGCACATAATGTATTAACATTCATACAGCTAAACTCCAAGTGTCCATCTGCACTTATATACAGTTAGTTTAACACTGGCTTTGAATGTTCTATTTAGCCCGTGACTGACTTAGCTCCTTTCGCTATCGTATGCTAATGTTTTCCTCCTATATATACGGTACATTTACGTCAATTCAGACTGTTGATAAATATTACTTACATCGGCAGCTTTGTCTCGTTCAGTCGGTTTCGATCCCTCTTGAGGAACAACTTTGAAGCTAATCCTGCTTGTACTGTCCCAGGTTGATAAAGCACTCCGGCTTGAAGTGATTTGCGCAAACAAGCAGGTTTTTACTTTACTTGGTTTCTGAGGGATTTCCACTAAAAATAAAATAAATCCACTCCTGTCTCTTCCAAGGTTTGGACTCAGTGCAGCGTCTATGTTGCATGTTGTCCACGAACTTTAGCCATGGCGTCACGTACACCGCTGTCGCTTTGTGAAAACAACAATGGCGGCAGCGCCGTGGGTGGAATTGTGTACATTAAGGGGTGGTAATATTATAATAAGAGCCTGCGTCTACGTCGCATCAGGAGCGAAATATGAACGGCTTGATTTCTCACATGCTTGCAGAGAAAGGCTTACCAAAACAAAGTTACTGGGATCTTATTTTTCACGTTTTCTGGGTTGCTAGATGTACGGGGACCCGATTATAGCACTTAAGCACAGAAAAAATTGACTTTCATACAATGGGTCCTTTAAGTTGACAGCTGTGGTGGTCACTCTATGAACATTTTTTAAATGTGTAGTTTTGTGTTCAGTAGAAAGAATAACAGCCATATTGGTTGGGAGTAACATGGTTAATGCTAAATGGCAGTTTTTGGCTTAATACTGTATATCTGTAGATGTGTTACATATAAGTACTGTATGTCATAACGTCTAGGATGCATAGGAAAATGTTAATAATGAAAAGGTCTGAATAATAACATATAAAGAATTGCACAAATCAATGTTCCCCCTGGATTTTTGGGGGGTGGGGTGTGTGTGACCTATTTACTTTGAACTGGTTTAAAGCAGAAACATTAAAGCAGTATTGACAGGGACCATTTCAGTGGTCATGTTAATGGCTCTCATGTGTAGAGGAAACATTGTCAGCACTGTGGTGTTGGCAAGGAGTCGGATGTGCAGCTGCGGAATTATATTTGGTTATTAGTTAAACTGAGCATTGGAAACATTGTCTTTTTTGCAAACACTGTTTGATAATGTCATCGGCGACATGGGCATCAGGGGCTCGTGAGTGATGAGCCTTTCTAGTTTAAATCGACTGGGGCATTGTGCTTGATAATTCATTATGGTTTTTTGTACGTAGAAGTGAATGAAAAAGTCATATGACGCATTAGTCGTGACGTTGTGATTGTTTATCTCCTCGCCTGCATGTTTTTCAACCCTGACCCAGAACACGCCATACATGTTATATGTGTAAATAACATCAGCTACCTTGGGTCAGTTGAATTATATTCATCAGAAAAAAAAGTGACTTCTCACCTGTGCCTATTGTAGAGTTGTGTAAACGAAACAAAAGTAATATTCAGTTTTATGAAAAGACACGTCGATTTTTGTCTTTGTAAAAATATTTGATTAATAGAGCTAAACGCAGAAAAAGTTGAGTTACTCTAGATGCTTGCATTGTCGTAAATGAAATTGTGAATGCAGAAAATTTTTCTATCATCCATTGCCTATAGCTCAAAACTGAGAGTAAATAACAATCCAAGGCATATGAAATATTTTTCTCGAACACATTGCACTGCAAAACAAGCATAAAATATCTTTAAAAAAAAAGCTTTGTATTAGATTATTATTGGGCTGTTAAACACATTAAAAAATGACATTTTAGGAAGTTATCTAGCTTTGTTAATGTCTCAAGTTGTCTTGAGGTTTTTTCCGAATATGGATCAAACCAACCAATCAATTTCTATAGCAGCCAAGGAAATTATATTCTATAGCAGAGGATGAATTGCTGGGTGTAAGGCCTGTCATTATTTGTCAGTCAGCTGTTTGAATATTGAGTCTCCGAGGTGAAGATTGTGTCAAAGCACCTTCACAGTTTATCAGGCTTTGAGCTGGGCAGTTACAGATGGGTATGTCCAGAAGTACCTCATCAAAGCTTGTGCCGACCGCAATCTGTTGTCATTTCCTCAGAATGATACTTTTGACAGCCTACTGGACGCTCCACTAACCATTTAGTCCAGGCGGTATTCACTTCCCAGTCATTCATCACACCCGATATTTGAATGTCACTGATTTCAGGTCAGCATTGTGCAGTTAACTTAATTCACTTAAAGTATAGTGCTGTCACATAGTTCTCATAATATGTTTTGCTGTCTGTTTTTTATCAATGCCAAAATCTTGTAGTATTGTCTTCATCAGTAGTTTTGTTTGTTTTACGATGAAAATACAAAAACTTCTAAACTTCATTATGATTCAAATCAATTTACATCAGAGTTTGTTTTAAGTCTGTTTTAGGATATTTTACTCTATTATTTTAATATATTTTCTAAAGTGAAAATTGTCAACATTTAGGAGTACACCAGTGTAAATGGATTACAATAAAACTCATATTAAATTAGTATTTATACAGTATATTAGTATATATACATTGTATGTAGGCCTGTCAACGATTATTCGTTTGTCAGCCCTAATTTTATTTTATGGATTCTTATTGAAAACGATATCCTTTTGCTGTGAAACCCATCAAAACAGCGAGTGTCATGCATTTCCTACTTTCGTTCTCATTTGCAACGTCTCTGAGAATTTTTGGCCCGTTGGGATGGTCTTGACGTATTGCAGTAGAACACCGAGTAAAGCAACGTGCATTAATATTCACTGTGTATCTTTACCATCACAAGTTCATGCTTCTGTTGATTCATTTTCAGTGTTAAATCAGACACTGAAGATTCTGCATGGGGTCACTGAAGGCAGAACAGACGATATTGAGAATGCCTTTGTCTCAGAGATGAAGAGAGAATGATTGTTAGATCTCCAGAGAGAAGCTATAGAGGACTTCATCTGTAGCACACAGAGCTGAGATTCTCCTTGCACCTCTTATGATCACGAGAGTATGCAGAATCCATCAAAGGCCAACAGTGGCTGGGCTGCGCTGATACTGTGGATGCAATAAGCACGTGTCGCTGTGAATAACGTCATAAAAGAAAAATGCTCCGTTTGGCTGGAGAAGGGATCCTTTGCGCTTTTTTGCGGTTTAGCGGCACACTGACATATAGCTGACATTATAGAATTTGTTTATGGAAGTACTTTTACAAAAAATGACTTTTCTAAAATATTTGCTTAAATATTTTGTATGCATTGCAAAGTATGGAGAATCTGTTTGTCCTGACTTGTTTTAGCATAGCACCAATTAGTAAGATTGCACATTGCTTTTAAACAAACAGTTTAAATATTCTCTCTATTAGGCGTATCATATGTAGACTAATCCCAAAACACAACAAAAATCATCTGTCAAACACTGGTAAAGCTAATTTAATATTGCTTTCTGAGTTCTTATTAATTTATGATGTGTTGCAGTAGTTGTCTGTCATAAATTACGATTAAAAATCGATTCACGGTTTTTCGATTTTTACATTTTTGTATTAATTATCGTGCAGCCCTAGTGCTTGTGTTTTTTCATTGTGTCTGTTAATTGGAAAAGTAAAAAAAAGCATCTCAATGTCTGTTGTGGTCAAATTTCAGATCAAGTGTTAAAACCAATGGAAAGAATATGGCCCCCTAGTGGATTTTTGCAATATTGCAGCTAAAAAACTCAGACACATCAAAATTTGATGTATCAAGACCAAACTTGACCAACTTTGACTTATGAAATTTAGATTTCTGTGAAAATCTGTGAATCGATAAGAATCGCTAGAGGACTGAATCGCGATTCATATGTGAATCGATTTTTTCACCCACCTCTAATTAATATCATGATAATTCCACATATATCGTTATATCGTAAACTGTTCAGCATCCATTTTAAAATTTGCCTTATTTAAAAATTTGTCACAATGATTTCAAACTCTTTCTCTGCCTTTGTACATTTGTGTTTCGAGTATGATTCATTGCCCAAATAAATGACAAAACACAAAATTAAAGATGAACTTTACTGATAGCATCATTTAAAGAAAGATATTGTGACATATATCGCGATACTACCACTATTGTGAACTCTTTTGGTCATGATAATCATTTTGGGAAACTTTGATATCGTGACAGCCCTACTTGTGACTTGACAAAAATAACTTTCCAGCTATTTTGAAAACATTGATGATATTATTTCAAACTAAGGTATTGCAATATTTACACACATTATTATAATGTGAACATGACCACAAAAATAACTTTGTCCAATAGTTTAGCAGCCCTCTAAAAATGATCAAGATTCAAAATCAAGATTATTTCAAGCATCTTATTGCAATGCATTCTGGGATTGCTGTCTCTACAAAAGATGCATGCACTTTTGCTTTAAACTGTCTAATTCTAAAGGGGTCATATGGCGCGAATACGTGTTTTTCTGTGTCTTTGGTGTGTTATTAGTTGCCCATGCATGTATTAGACACGTAAAATTGCAAAAACTTAGTCGGAACAAAAGATGCATTCTATCTTAAAGCGAATGCTCACCCAGACCTGCCTGAAATGCCTTGTGTAACCACACCCCCACAAATCTACATCAGTTCGTGGTTTGATTTGAACAAGACCGCCCAAATGTATACACAAGTAAGGTGGGCGTACCTGTCAGTACAATTGCTTTGGAACCTGATGTTACAAATATGGTAAGAGGCGTTACATTTCCGGCACACACTTGCAGTATTCGTCCAATCACTACGCACTGGTTAACTGGCCAATCATAGCACACCTCGCTTTTCAGAGAGATAAGCTTTGTAAAAAATCCGTGCGGGCAAAGAGGAGATACAAACATGCACGGTATGTGGAAAATACAGCGTTTTTGAACCTTAAATTGTGTGTACACATTGCATTACATATAAAACAAATGATAATATTTGTTTTAGCAGTGTCATATGACCCCTGTAAGATTTTGGAAGGGTGTACGAGAAATGTTGTCCTCTGAGATCACTAAAAACCTGAATAAAAACTTGGTCCCAAACTCTGTCTATTGTCTATAATTTATAAATCAGAATCATACGACAGGACAAGATGTTACACTGTCCCTTGTGCCAATAGTTGGTGAGCACTTGCTCGATTAGACTTGTTGTGAGTGGTAAATCAAAGTGATGCAGGGGTGGGGGTGGAGGGAGGTGAATCTTGGCCAAGTTAACACTCCAGGGCAGTTGGGCAGAGGACACTTCTTCAGTAGTGTGCCCTTGCATCACTGGGTATTTCAGCCTTTTAAACACTATACACCCTCCGCAGGGGTGGCCCACTGCAGGATGATCAGCCCTCCGCTTATGTCCTTTGCTCAACCACCTTCGAGTTTCACCCTCAAGAGGTACTTGGGGCCCAGCATGGGTCGTTCCGCTTGAGCCAAATCCACTGGCTGCTTCTTTCAGCCATCTCTGACATGGCTCTGATGGTTTTCCGCAAGGCCTGACCGTGGCTTCTGAAGTCTTTCATCATTCTGATGGTAGATGATGCCACAAATCCTCTGCAACCAACTCAACTGGATAGACCTTAATGTTCCAGCCACGCTGCTTCGCCTCTGCCACTAGCTCTGCATAACGCAGCTTCTTACGCTCATAGGCCTCTTCAATTGAGTTCTCCCATGGAACTGTGAGCTCTATAAGGTAAGTAGCCTTTATTGAAGGGGACCAGAGTACCAAGTCTGGCCTGAGGTTGGTGGAGGCGATCTCAGGTGGGAAAATTAGCCTCTGGCCGATGTCTGCCAGCGTCTTCCAGTCCCGGGCCGTGCTTAGGTGTCCTGTTCCCAACCTGGTGGTAGGATGTGTTGGTATTTTCTGTCCTTCTCTGACAAACGTTGTCAGAGACAACTTGGCGGCAAGGAGTTGGTCTCGCTCCGCTTGCTTTCCAGAGCTGCTGCCAAGCTCTTGAGGACCTGGTTGTGTTGCCAGGTATATCTCCCTTGCTTCAGGCAGGTATTGCAGCCTGTCATGATGTGTTTGAGGGTTGCTGGAGTTGGGCAGAGGGCACATGTTGGATCCTCGCCATACCATTGATGGATATTCTTTGGTGATGGGAGTATGTCATATGTCACTCTAATGATAAAACTGATCTTGCTTGCTTACATCTCCCATAGTTCCCTCCAGCTGATCTTTCTTATCTCCACACCTTTCCATTGCCCCTGTTTAGCAAAAACAGCCTTTGCACTTCTGAAAACCTCTTCTTGACGACGTACCTCCTCAACCACTAGCTTCCTCTGCTCTGATGTTGTAGCCCTTCGCCAGGTTGGTTCACATGCTTTCAGGCCAAAGCCTCCTCTTCCCTGCTGGATTTACCCCACAATATCTCTGTGCTTCAGGGCTGATGTAGGATGGTGTCCACTTCCGCTCAGTTACTAGGGGCAGTGCAGCAGAACTGATGATCTTATCTCTAGAGTATCCTTCAGTGTCATCTGGAGTCTGACTTTAGAGCACTTGTATTCCTCAATTAGGCTAGTAAGAGGTAACTCCAGGACTCCCTTGCCATAGAGGCCGATGTTACTAAGGCATCGTGGGACGCCAAGCCATCTTTTAGCGTATGAAGTGATGGTTCGTTCCATCTTCTCCACTGTTGCAAATATCACAAAACAGTATGCAAATGGTGGCGAGGAACCCAAAACTCTAATCCAGAAAAAAAACCTCAGGAGAACCCAGGCCCAACCAGGGGATTCCAGTTTCCCTCTGCACAAGCTCAGCAGTGCTTGCACAAGAAGGCTAAATAAAAATAAATTATAAGGTAAATTATAGATTTAAGATTATCATTAATAATTTAATATCTTTTGTAGTGAAGACGTGTCAAGTCGCCGCATCCTTCTTTATCCAGCTATATCATCGCCGCTCTTGTCAGGTTGCCGATTCCCATTCTCCGCTCTACCATCAGGTCAGGCCATGAACTGCATCCTGCTCGCTGTGGTAACCTTGGAACAATGAGACAAGACTGGCTGAGAGTAGAGTACTGTTCTGCACTCTTTGATGCAACAAGTACATCAGTTGTGTTCCTGGTTCTGGTTGATCTAACTAATGCAGCCTAAACCCTCAGAAGATTTATATTATGGAAGTGTAGTGTATGCAAGATTAAAAATATGCTTCTTTAGTCTAGATTTAAACTGACAGAGTGTGTCTGCCTCCCGGACAGTGCAGGGAAGACTATTCCAAAGTTTAGGCGCTAGATAGGAAAAGGATCTACCACCTGCACTTGATTTTGAAATTCTAGGTATTACCAACTGACAGGACATCTGAGAGCGTAATGCATGTGAAGGACTGTAATACAAGAGGAGTTCACTCAAGTACTGATGAGCTAAACCATGTAAGACTTTATAGGTAATAAGCAAAATTGTAAAGTTAATGCGATGCTTTATAGGTAACCAGTGCAAGGTTGACAGAACCGGGCTAATATGTTCATACTTTTTTGTACGTGTAAGAACTCGACACTGTTGGAATTGGGTCGTTGTCGATGAAGAACCTTGTGTCACTCAGCAACCCCTTAACTAAGGATATGCTTCGAGATTTACTTGGTTTGATTTTCATTCAGGCCCACTTGATGTTTTTCTGCAGCTTTTCAAGTAGCCGCTTTGTGCATGCTGCAGTGGTGGTCAGTGTTGTCATGTCGTCCATATATGCCCTAATAGGTGGAAGACGTAGCCCAGTCGTGGTTCGTTCACCGCCCACCACCCATTTTGTGGCCCTAATGATGACTTCCATGGCCATCGTGAAAGCCAAGGGTGAGACTGTGCACCCTGCCATGATGCCTACCTCCAAGCGCTGCCATGATGTTGTAAAATCTGCCTTTGTGAAGCACAGTTGCAGGTCTTGGAAATATATCTTATCTCACCTTAGCTCTATAAATATAAGCTAAGGTGATGTATGGTATTGTCATAATAAATATCTTATGATTGGTTTTGTTGGAACAGGCAGTGTTTTAGATATCCAAAGATATCCAAAGGCACAACAGAAAGCTAAACCATAAAACCTGTCTCACATGAAGCTTAATATCGGAAACTTTAAATCTCCAAGAAATGTAAGGTGTTGTCCTATGGATGCCAAGTGTGTCAGTGAAATGGACTGTAAAAAACAGAGATGAAAACTAAACGATGAATCATGGATACGCATAGCTGAACATGACTGAAGACTAGACTACTGTACATCTTTCTGTTTTTAACACACTGTTGTGATACTGTCAAAAGCAATGTAATCTAGATGAACCACAAATGAGGACAAAATTGTTGCAAAAGGACACTAAATCTAAAACCACCATTTGTTACATTGGAGTAAAACAAAGACATTTGATCTAAAATAATTGAAAATTAAGTTAATGTAAAAATCTTGTGGTATTGGTTTAAGGTATGATCTTTATGTAGTAGAGGTCTTTGTTATGTCGCTGTTTAGATGTTGGGGTGTGTGTATGTCCATGCATGCACATGCAAACTTACGTAAATCTATCATTCTCTTATAGTCTTTAAAAGCCTGTGGCAGGCATACACAAGTTATATAGTGTAAAATATGTGCTCTGTTGATGAATGACTGTTATTATAACAATTACTTTAAACAACTTTTCCTGCTAGCAAGAGATTAGAACACATCATTCATATGACAGCTGTAAATCTCAGAACAAAAGCATCCTGTACCTGTAAAGGGCGATTTATGGTTCTGCGTCAGACAGGCAACGCTTGGATTTTTATTTGCCCCCCTCCTCTCCCACCCACTTCATCTTTGACTGCGGAGGACTTCGCTGTATTTTTCACTGAAAAAACATCCATCAGCAAACAATTCTCAGCACCTCAGACCTCGGTACACACTACCCTCACTTCAAACACTGAACTATCCTCTTTCACCCCACTGACTGACACTGAAGTCAGCAGACTTCTCTCCAGCCACCCCACCACCTGTCCCCTTGACCCAATCCCCTCCCATCTCCTCCAGTCCATATCCAGCACACTCACACACATCATGAACTCCCTGCTCACCGGCACGTTTCCTTCCACATTCAAACAGGCCCAGGTCACGCCCCCACTTAAGAAACCCACATTGGACCCCTCTACGACCAACAGTTACAGACCTGTCTCTCTCCTCCCATTTATTGCAAAAACACTTGAAACGGCAGTTTTCAACCAGGTGTCTTCCTACCTATCCCAGAATAAACTACTGGATGACAAGCAGTCTGGCTTCAAAACAAACCACTCCACTGAGACTGCACTGCTATCGGTCACAGAAGCACTGCGGCTAGCAAGGTGAAATCTAAATCCTCGGTCCTGAT
This sequence comes from Triplophysa rosa, assembly GCF_024868665.1. Classification (NCBI taxonomy): domain Eukaryota; kingdom Metazoa; phylum Chordata; class Actinopteri; order Cypriniformes; family Nemacheilidae; genus Triplophysa; species Triplophysa rosa. Next base: position 8,704,469 of record NC_079902.1, read on the forward strand.
TCTGCTAGACTTATCTGCAGCGTTCAACACTGTCAATCACCAGATACTGCTAGCAACCCTGTCATCTCTAGGAATCTCAGGCACTCCTCTCCGCTGGTTCAAATCCTACCGCTCTGGCAGATCCTTCAGGGTGTCATGGAGGGGTTCGCTGTCCACTGCTCACCATATGATCACTGGGGTCCCTCAGGGATCAGTGCTTGGACCGCTGCTCTTTTCCATCTACACGACATTCTTGGAACCCATCATATGGGCACACGGCTTCTCCTATCCCTGTTATGCTGAAGTCACCCAGATTTACATCTCATTTCACCCAGACGATACCACTGTAGCAGCTCGCATTACAGCCTGCCTAGAAGACATCTCAGCTAGGATGAAAGAGCATCACCTCCAGCTGAACCCCACCAAGACAGAACTACTCGTATTTCCGGCACACCCCACGGTGCAACACGATCTCGCCATCCAACTTGGCAATACCACAATCACTCCTTCCAAAACAGCCAGGAACCTCGTAGTCATATTTGATGAACAGCTGTCCTTCAATGATCACATTGCAAAGACAACGCGGTTATGCAGATATGCCTTATTCAACATTAGAAAGGTTAGACCCTATCTCACTGAGCATGCGGCACAACTCCTTATCCAGGCCCTGGTAATCTCAAGGTTGGACTACTGCAATGCTCTCCTTGCTGGTCTTCCTGCAAAGGCTATCAAACCACTCCAGCCTCTTCAGAACGCAGCAGCACGCCTCGTCTTCCTACAGCCCAAAAGAGCTCATGTGACACCCCTTTTCATCTCTCTCCACTGGCTACCGGTTGAAGCCCGTATCAGATTCAAGTCACTAATGCTTGCCTACAGGACTATCACTGGATCTGCACCGGCATACTTTCACACCCTCCTACACCCCATCAAGAACACTGCGTTCAGCAAACGAGCGGCGTCTTGTACTGCCTTCTCAATAGGGCATTAAATCGCGATTTAATGCGCAACTCCTTCCTGGTGGAACATTCTTCCTAACTCAGTCCGGTCAACCACATCTCTCACAACATTCAAAAAACAACTTAAAACTCATCACTTCTGTGAATACCTGACGGACAAATAAAAAAAAACATTCTCTCATTCTCTCAACAGGTATTGGCTTTTGTTGAAACTAATAATTTTCTATTAGCACCTATTGTATTGTTGCTCCTGTATGACATATCGCTTATTGCTTCCTGAACTCTCTGTGAGTCGCTTTGATAAAAGTGTCTGCATAATGAATAAATGTAAATGTAAGTGTTGTTGTCCACGCCAATGTGCAATTACACATGCTGACCACTAGTAGGCAGTGTCCACGGGCATGTTGCTGGCAGTATCAAGGCAAGCGCCAAAGAAAACGCTGCTTGTTGCATACGCTCTTGAATAATCATTTAGCAGTGAATAGACGGTGCCTTTCGTTGCAGCTTGAATTGTTAAATATAGAACAAATCCTTTATTTAGAGCATTCTTTCCGAAATGCATATGAGTAAAACGTGACGCTATTGCAGTTTTTTGACCTGAGGTAGTGGTTTGAGCAGACCAATCACAGTGCTTGTGGTTCCGTGTAGGGTCTGCGTCAAGTTGACACGTATACGGCGTAAGGTATGCGGCTCTGCATAGGCTATGGCGTAGGTCTGACACAGAACCATAAATCGCCCTTAATTCTGTACAAATCATGTTGTCTGTTGGTAACCTTGAGGCCATTTATATGGTTATCTATATGGTTATGTGGTTTATATATATATATATATATATTTATATATATGTGTGTGTTTGTGTATAACAGTGCTGTTCATGATGGTGAGTGGGGGGAGTGCTGGGGGGTTTCTCCTAAAGTCCACTATCATCTCCACTGTTTTGAGCGTGTTCAGTTCCAGGTTGTTATGACTGCACCAGACAGCCAGCTGCTCAACCTCCTGTCTGTACGCAGACTCGTCACCATCCCGGATGAGGCCGATAACAGTAGTGTCGTCTGCAAACTTCAGGAACTTGACAGAGGAGTCAGTAGAGGTGCAGTCGTTGGTGTACAGGGAGAAGAGCAGTGGGGAGAGCACACATCCCTGGGGGGCACCAGTGCTGATGGTACGGCTGTTGGATGTAATTTGACCAATTCTAACTAGCTGTTGTCTGTCTGTCAGAAAGCTGGTGATCCAATGACAGATAGAGCTAGGAACAGAGAGCTGAGTTAGTTTGGTCTGGAGGAGTGTTGGGACGATTGTGTTTAAGGCTGAACTGAAGTTCACAAACAGGATCCTCTCATAAGTCCCTGGTCTGTCCAGATGTTGTAGGGTATAATGCAGTCCCATGTTGACTGCATCATCCACAGACCAGTTTGCTCTGTAGGCAAACCGTAGGGGGTCCAGTAAGGGTCCAGTTATGTCCTTCAAATAAGCCAACACCAGTCTTTCAAATGACTTCATGGCCACAGATGTTAGGGCAACAGGTCTGTAATCATTAAGTCCTGTAATTTTGGGTTTCTTTGGGATGGGGATGATGGTGGTGCGTTCAAAGCAGGAAGGGACTTTGCAGTGCTCCAGTGATCTGTTGAAGATCTGTGAAAAAAATGGAAGCCAGCTGGTCAGCACAGGGTTTCAGACAGGCTGGTAAAACACCGTCTGGGCCTGGTGCTTTCTTTCTCTTTTGTTTCCTAAAGACCTTACGCACATTTGCTTCACTGATCTGAAGTGCAGGGGGGGAGGATAGGGGGATTCCTGGAGGTGTTGATCGCTGTGTAGAGAGATGGTCAGTGCAGGTGTGGGGTGTGGGGTGTAAGATCGGGGGTCTCAAATCTACAGTAAAACTCATTCAGGTCATCAACAAGCTGTTGATTTGCCTCTGTGCTGGGGGTTGGTGTCTTGTAGTTTGTGTTGTCTTTCAAGCCTTTCCACACTGAAGCAGGGTCGTTGGCAGAGAACTGGCTTTCCAGCTTTTTAGCGTAGCTCTTCTTAGCCACTCTAATCTCCTTTGTCAGTGTGTTCTTGGCATGATTGTACAAGATTCTATCCCCACTCCTGTAGGCATCCTCTTTGGCCTGGCGAAGCTGTCTGAGTTTTGGTGTGAACCATGGTTTGTCATTGTTGTATGTTAAATAAGTCCTGGTAGGGATGCACATGTCCTCACAGAAACTGATGTATGGTGGCAGTTGTATCAAATATACTCCAATCAGGGCACTCGAAACAGGCTTTTAAGGGCCCACTTTGTTTCGTTGGTCAATCGCTTTACAGTCCTTACTACTGGCTTAGCAGCTTTAAGTTTTTGCCTGTATGTTGTGAGAAGATGAACCAGGCAGTGGTCAGAGAGTCCTAGAGCTACTATGGGGATGGAGCGATATGCATATTTTATTGCAGTGTAGCAGTGTCTAGAATGTTATTGTCTCTGGTAGGGCATGTAATATGTTGTTCGAATTTTGGCAGTTCACGTGTGAGTTTTGCTTTATTAAAGTCTCCGGGAATGATTATAACAGAGTCTGGGTGTTGTCGTTCTGTGTCTGCGATCTGATCAGCCAGCTGTTGTAGCGCCGTGCTCATGTGCGCTTGCGGAGGACAGTAAACACTTACGAAATTAACGAGGAAAACTCCTTACGGCTTACAGTTAATGAAGAGGACTTCTACATCAAGACAGCACATCTTCTTTAACGATGTTATATCTGTACACCACCTTTTGTTGATGTATAAGCAAGTCCCACCACCACGCGATTTTCCTGTAGACTTAGTATCACGATCCGCTCTAAACAACTGGAAGTCCGGCAGATGTAACGTGTTGTCCGGGATGGCTTAATTCAGCCAGGTTTCTGTGAAACAAAGAGCAGCAGAGTTTGAAAAGTCCTTATTTTTCCGAGAGGGCAGGAGGAGTTCGTCCATTTTGTTAAGTAGAGAGCGTAGGTTCGCTAGATTGATGCTTGGCAGTGCAGTTCTAAAACTGCGCTGTCAGAGCTTGACGAGCGTGCGGGCTCGCTTCCCACGTTTTTGGTCTTAGAGCGTTTGAATAGCGCCACTGCTGCTCTGCCGAAAATAATGTCCAGCAAAACATCTGAATATTCAAAAACCAGTAGAAGATTGTGTGGTGTGTACTGCCGAATGTTCACCAGTTCATCCCTGGTGAAACTGATTGTATTTGACAAGCATAGAACAGGACAAGCTAACAAAAGAAGTAAAACAACTGGTGAGCTCCACACCGAGGCAGCCATCCGCCATCTTGCTTTAAAGGGGTCAAATGACAGGGCTAATACTAATATTATCGTTTGTTTTAGATGTATTGTAATGTGTATACATGATTTAAGGTTCAAAAACGCTGTCTTTTTCACATACCGTGCATGTTTGTATCTCCTCTTTGCCCCGCCTCTCTGAAACGTGCAGTTTTTTTACAAAGCTCTTCTCTCTGAAAAGCGAGGTGTGCTATGATTGGCCAGTTAACCAGTGCGTAGTGGTTGGTCGAATACTGCAAGCGTGTGACAGAAATGTAACGCCTCTTACCATATTCGGAACATCAGGTTCCAAAGCAATTGTACTGACAGGTGATAAAATGTCATCGGTACTTTCCTTATCAATTCGAGACCGAATCTGATCCGGAAAATGAAGATGATCAAGCCGATACATCAACTTTGCCAGCGCGACTTGAGCAGGATGTAGAGGATTGGTAAGGTTTTTAAAAATATATTATGTTAAATAGTTAAAAACTATAACTAACTGTTTTACCTTTTATATACTACGTTATAAAGATTTGCCGTTAGTGTTCAAAGTGTTCAACCAGTGTTATGCCATGTCACGTCGCTACTCAACAAAGACAATAAACCCCATCATAAGCACGACATTTGTTGCCTCTAGTTGGAACTTATTTACTGATTATTAGGACTTAGCTTGTCTTTTTTCACGTTGCGTTTGTCTGCATTTGCAGATCACACAAAGAAATAACATGCGCTACAAACACATGACAAACTCAACTCGCGTTAGTTCGTAAGTCTTTTACAATGAAAATATACTTACAGGCTGCGAATCTGAAGCACCAGACTGTCCTTGCGAAGTTGTAATGGTTGGAATTGCCCCACTTTTTAACAAAAGCTTTCATGCACAGCCGGCCTTGATCTCTCTCAGGTTCATGAAGCAATCATCTGTGAAATGCGCTGCACACACTTGAATATTCGGATTGTACTGTTCTGGAACAGTATTGTAAAGCAAATGTAACCATTCGTTTTTAGTTGTCTCATCTTTTGGAAGGGCAAACAAAGAGGCTTTCTTTTCGCAACGAAACACACAGCCAAACACACGACATGGCTGCGGTGGCGACTATACAATGAGATTTACAAGTACGCCCACCTTACTTGCGTATACATTTGGGCGGTCTTAGTAAAGTCATACCACGAAATGATGTAGATATGTGGGGGTGTGGTTATACGAGGTGTTTCAGGCAGGTCTGGATGAGCATTCGCTTTTAGATAGAATGCATATTTTGTTCCCACACTTTCAGTTTTGCATTTTTACGTGTCTAATGGGGTCTTTACACAGGCGAGTTAAGGCGTCTCTGTGGTGGATTAAATTTCTGTGTAAAGACGCAATGCCGCATGAAAGCCGATCTAAAATATGCCGGCTCTGACCCTCCTCAGAGCCTAGTATCAAAGGCGACTCTGATGCGGCTCAGGATTAGTGTAAATGAAGGTGCATTAAAGGTGCGATGACGTGGTGTTGTTTATTGTTTTATACTGTTGTACGAGGTCTAATTATGATGTTCGTGTGGTTTTTACATTCAAAATCAAAAAGTAATGGGCTATTTTCTACCCAGGTTTTGAGGCCAGCTCTGGAATCGCTCGGTTTTAATGGGCGTGCCGCATTGAAGACTTTATAAGTAAACACCCACCGCTTTGATTGGATAGCAGTTTGCGTAGTTGGAGCCTTCTGTGAATTTGGTTCGAGACGTAACGTTAGGTTACACATTAGCACCATTCACAGTTTTCGCAGGGCATTAGTATTATCTGGAGACCTCCTGTGATTTATAAATTACCTCCCCACATCAGTATTTCATGTGACGCATTCGCGGATGTGATGGCAAGGCTTTGCGTATAGTCAAGTTGATAAATTATTCTGAATGAATTTCAGCCTTATCTGTTTACATTAACTTGCGTATAGTTTGAACACCCGTGATCGCGAACTGGACAAAAGATCACTGCGATCGCGGGTCTCAAATGTTACGAGTTTCCATAATAAATAAACAAACGGGAGACTCCCGGTAACTTATGGATATGACCCAGCACCCGAAATAATACCAAAACACTTCAAACAGCCTCCATTATTCGCAAACGGTGGATAAAACCTTGAAAAATGATATATGAGCTCGCCAAATCACAGAGATCCCGATTCGCACGGGCTTAAGATCACAGACAACCTCTGCATAGATCAAGCGATCAATAACAAAGCAATAGTGACGCATAGTACAAATATGTTTTACTCACATAAGATTGCTGCTCACATAAGAATACTGGCATTAAGAATGTACATATTTAACTGTTAGAGCACATCAAATCAAAATGTCATGATCTGAAAAAATAAACAGATATCTGGTTTTGTATAAATAAGATTTGTGACTCAGACAGTGGCCAGAGATTCACTGTTTCCAGTAATGCTCTTCCTAAAATGAGATGTTTGATACCATATGCAGATCATATGGTGATTCCTATCGGATCCAATATGGACAGCACAGCACTGCTTTTTAATTTTAGTCTCTCCACAAATCCAGTGCCTTGTTCACGAAGGAATCCTCGGAGAAATGAAACGAACAAACGCTCCATGTTTTTCCCACATGAGCTGGAACGTCTTTAAAAATACTTTGACCCCGCATTCGTAATATCAGAATCCGAAGGAAGGTTATGCAGCGACTGTATTCTTCCACAACCTGGGATGGCACAATATTTAGCTATCTTTAACGACATGTTTGTTTATTGCTTGCTGGCTCTATCTGGTTCCGCGCCACTGGTTCTGTCATGCGCAAACCAGTGGGCGGGGCTGGAGAAGTAGTCTTGATATTCTTTCTGTGGAGGCGGTGTTCAACCTATCAGTGTCGTCATAGATAGGTGCATTCCAGAACCTGCCGTTTGCTGGGCCTGGTGTCAATAATAGATGTAATCTCAGTAACAAGGGCGTTTTCAGTTCTGACACTTACATGATGTTCGCGTGAATACGATTCCCTCTTATATAACAAAAGCTCGGGTTAAAATTGTGATTTTAATTCATGGCACCTTTAAAGCCGCTCTAAACTACGTCATTGTCATGTCAGCAGAAAGCGAGAGAGTGAAGATGAAGCCAAAAACACACAGCGACATATTTTAAATAATTCTAATATAAATTTTTCGTTTCATTTCTTGATTTAAATGATTTAAATGTTTGGAGTATTTTTGTTTGTGCTGTGGCTGTTTACTCAGACAGGCTGTGGCACAGTTTGAATGCATGATGTAAATTTTGAGACTGTTTTTAGCCATTAAAATAGTTTAGATTAGTTTTTAATGGCAAATTACATTTATTTCGTTTTGTTTCTTTTCAAAGTTAATTTAGAAAAATGTTTGACAACTCATGATTATTTAAACTACATGATATTATTTAAATTCCTCCTTTAGCTCCTCTTCTTCTTAAGGAAAAAACCTTCTGATACGTGGGACATGATCACATGCAGACCTGTGTTACCGCGTCTCAAACGGCTTCAAATATTAGGTTTGTCGGACATTATGCAGTGCTGCACACCGCAGGAGTTATTCAAATAGCTCTCGTGTTACTTAAGCGGATGCAACACGTGCATCGAACACATAATAAATCACAAACTTAACATTACTCTATATTGTGATGAGAGAGTGTGTGCTTCTCTTACCGTTTACCTCAAAACAGTCGCATCATAATAATGTAAGTGTACTTCAGTCCAGATCGTAAAGTGAGGACAGTATGAGTGGGGACAGTAGCGCTTGTGCACAGATGCCCGGCCCTAGGAGCGTAAATTATTTGGGTCTCATCGGGCTAGGATTGAAATGCAATACGACAAATATAACAACAAATGATTTTGTCGTTATATATCCAAAAGCATCTCATTGAGGACAATATTTCATACACGACAACGATCTAACATTTACTGTAACACCGGAACTGTTCATTTACCTGGTCGACAGTGACTTTCTGGCTCTTTAAAACAAATTTTGGCATCTTTCAATATGCGGTGAGGTGCCCGATAATAACAAATTTCTATGGAGTGTTTGTTAGCTAGGAAATTCATTTAAAATGTTGCATTTATAGCTTTATATTGTTTTATCCTAAAGTATGCATTGCTATTATTAGTGTCAGTCTTTTTTTTAGTTTATATCGTTTAATTTAAGGCATTATTTTATAGCATATTGTTAGAACAGTGCTTTTGTGGTTATGTTCAGCATTATTTCGCATAATTTGAATTCGTGTGTAAATGCATTTATGTCGCTTTAGAGCCGCATTAACGGTCTGTGTAAATACACATTTATGCCGCTTCAGATTCGTTTTCTGTGCCGCCTTTGCTGTGTAAAGAGGCCATAATACATGCATGGGCAACACACCAAAGACACTTAAAAACACGTATTCGTGCCATATGACCCCTTTAATTTATATTGTGTGTTTTTGTTACTGTCTGTCTTTCCTTTGTTCAAGACTTTGCAACCAATCCCCTACAGCTGGTTCATGTTTGGATGATTCACAAATACAAAAGCTTCCCTCCATCTGTAAGCTTCATTTAGGAATCAGAAATCAGTTATCCCTGAAGAAAGCCGTATGAATTCGTGTGTGTGTGGGGGGGCATGTGATGAGTAAAACCTAGAAGTTAACACTCAAAATCAAAGCATTTCGGCTTCTATAAAGGCTACATTCTCACAGTGGAGTACCTACTTGAAATCAGCTTCACAGACGAGTGCATCAAAGCTGGGAAGAGAAGAGGGCAGCATGACTAGTTTCCAGCGGCGTAAGCTTGTGCACTCTTAATGGAAAGTGGAATGGACAGTGCGTAAGCCCCCTCTGGTCCTTTACTTTTTCTTTGAGTGCGCTGCTATCACCGACAGCACGCTGACACACGAGCACTGGGGCATTCTGACTGCGCCGCGCTCATCTGCTTTACCTTTGGAGCTGCAGATACTGACCTCCCTTAGCCCCAGGGAAGCTGCAAACCTGTTTCTTTCTGTTCTGCCCAAGACAAAAGAAGAAGCTTGAATCGCGCGGCTCCAAAGGTCTCTGAAAATGCCACGCATCAAATAGTGAAGGGTTGGAAACCCGCTTTTATGCGTCGTGTGATGCCACTCGCTGTTCACGTGGCGTTTTGACCTTTTACCCGTTTAAGAGACCTTCCTACAGTTCCATAATTTTTACCTTCACTGTATGCTGTATACTAAAACCACATGTTTTTATCTTGGTTGAGCTGTTTTTGTCACACCTAAAACATCAATAACTTTGGTAAAATCACTGTAATGCTTATTGTCTCATATTAACGTAAACAACAGCTTTATGATGTAATGATTTTTTTTATTATGGAAACTATTATTACTAATAGGGCTGTGCAATTAATCGTAAGTGATTTTCAATTTTTTATTTTATAACAATTACGAAAACAAAATTATTGAGGAAAAATTATTATTGTGCCACACTTTTCACTTCACAAGGATTGTATAATTTATCCTTGTATTATAAATCCACAGTGCACCCCAAACAAACTTTCTGCAAAGCTGTGTCATGTTCAGTCAGATATGTTGAATGTAATTCCTAAATATGTTGAATGTATGTTTAGAAGTTTTTAGTAGGCTGTGGCAGTGCACAACATATTTGATCTAATTTATTTTGATGTCAATTAATTTAATTCATTATTTTTATATTATATATTTAAATGTATGCATTAATAATTTATCTGTTAATAATTAATAATAATTTATTAATAATAAGTTATTAATTAATAATTTAATGTGTATATATATATATATGTTTTAGTTCAATGTATTTATTATAATCATTTAAATTAAATTACATTGTAATTTATTTAAACTTTAATTATATTTAATATTTAAACATATTAACTATTGTTAATTGTTAGGCAGCCCTAATTATGAATAATTATTAATAATCATCAGAAAAAAACCACCAAGTAATAATGTTTGTTTATCTTTTCTATAATCTTTTTGAAATTGCACGTTAGAATTTGTTATGGAAAACCAGTAGTTTTGTTGTAAAATAATGTGCTTGTACATGTCTGCGATTGTCCAATCAGAATGTAGTAATCCAGAGAACGGTGTAATAATGGGAATACTTAACTCCACAAGCTGTAAAATGTATTTTTTATTCAAATATTCTCAAATACCTCATTCTCCACTGCGAATCCATTAAGCCACCAGCAATAAGTGAATTGTACTCTGCACGTGCTAGATTTGGTCTTTGCAGATGTTAATGGACTCTGGAAGATCACTTGAGCCAATGCCCCAGAGATGAATATTTTAATCTCAGGTAATTTCATTTGGTTCTGAGCAATTTCCTGGTTTGGGACTGTAGGTAAGGGAACATCAGAGCCAATCAATCAGTTTAAGACCTGCCTTGGTCTCGGTGCTCTCGGATTAGCATTTCTAGCTTGATTTTGTTGCTCTGAGGTTTTCTCTGCATCGCTCTTATTCGAAGTGTGAACTGTGAGTCCACACAGTCTCTTGAGTCAAGGCTTTGAACTGTGCAATGAAGCAGCAGTAACTGAGATTACATTTTGTGAGAGAGGTAGTTACCTTACATCATGAATGGAGCTGTAGCACAGCCAGAGTGGCATTACATAAGATTTATTATACGTCTTTGGAATAAGATATGAGTGGAGCTCTGCGCAGAACTCGCCAACACGATGCTTGAGTGTTGCAGGTGGTTGCTAGGGCATTGCTATGTGGTTGCTAAGGTGCTCATGATACTAGGTGGTTTGGGTTGGCTGTTTATTCTATGTATTTTTGAGTTTTGCAGACATGTAAAAGTATTTCAGTTGTTGATTACATTTCTCTCTGACATTCTTCCACATGCTCCACGTTGAGCTGTGACATCATTGCAGATGTCTGGCATGCTTCATTGCCTGATCCTCTTTCTCTCAATTCTCTCCTCTTTTGTAGTTCTCTCTCATTATTAAGGGTCGAAAAGGCCCAAAAAGTTAAAATATTAAAAGCTAGGAAAGGTTGTGAAACTCTGTCCAATGATTAGTGAAAAGGAGCCTTGATGTTCTCCAGCTAAGTGATTTAAGCAATTGACTCCACAGTGCTGTTAGGCATTTTGCAGCAAGAAAAAGGACTCGAAAATGATCTTGCATTTCAATATAGAGAGTCGTGATAATTCTGTTTTGATGCGATCGAACTGAGCGACGTTCACGAGCATCAGCATGAAAGAGGCTGTTTAGTGTATCAAGCTACCATTGACAATGATGGTCAGTACGTAATTGAATCAATAAACATGTGCTTTCTTAATTATAAGAGGCCCTTTTCTCGATCTGTTTCTCATCTACGGTGATGAGATGTTGCAGCCAGGCCTGCCAGTATCGCTGGTATTTTCCAGGAACCATCATTTTGGTGGTCTGACTCACAATTCAATTCATGACATTAATAATCTGCTTCATTACTTCATTTTTTACCACAATGCTCTCTTCTTCGCCCCGAGCGAGACAGAAACACGCTGTTTTTAAAACTACGACACAAACTAGACATCGTAATGATGCGTAATGTCGCATTTTCTGAGCGTCTTTTGAAAGCTTTTCTTTTTTCCTCCCTCTGACGTTTTAATAGTTGCTCATTTTGAAGGCTGCTGGGAAATGAATGGCTTTTGCATGATTGATACGGCTAAGATGAGCTCATTGTTAATATTTTGGCCACAACAGGCCTTCGTAATGGGCTTGGAAGGATCCATTGAGAATGTCTCAATGGACTTGTTACTTACAATACGTATGATTTTATTTCTTTCTCTACTTATTTAGGCCTTGACATACAGTTACTCCACACTAGGATGTTCTCTCTGCGCAAATAGGCTACGGCTGATACAGTAAGTGACTTATTAGGGAACGTTCTCTTTGCTGTTGATGCGTAATACACCGTCGAGAATGTCGCATGTCAGGGAAACGGCATAATTTATATAAACAACTGCTCACGTTTTCGAAGTGCATCAGCATGATCATAACATCAGTCTTCTGATATGGCCAGTGAGTCACATGGCCGTATCGATCACATTGCCGGCATTGAGCGCAATCCACCTTTCATTAAAGAGATGCAGGCCTGTGTTGTGCTCACTGTGTGCTTTTGTCATACTTTGTGTGGAGCAAATCTCCTTTAGAGGGACGCTTAAGGGTTAATTTGAGAATTTCCACAGATGCAGATTCATTATATGTTCATTTGGCTTTTCAAAAATACAGACCACTGCATCTGTCTTCTGACAGTAAACACGTCCTCTGTTTTCATTCAAACAGCCCTTGTCTAGTCAACAACGGTTTAGCGCATTATAATGGGTAATTTATCTCAAACCTTACAGTCCGCCCGTACAAATCTTCACATGGCACAGCTGTGAAGTGTTATTGAATTATCTCACCAGTGTGGCCCGACTTCCACCGAAACCTTCAAAGCCTCAGACACACAAATTAGACCAGCCATGCTCCAGCCGACACATTTTCTAGAAATCAGAAATGTGAACGTTTTAAAGAGAAGAAATTTCACACGTAATGTGGACACAGTCGGGCTCTGACCCAAAGCTGACATTGCTCCTGACTTGCTGTTGAGTGCTGGGTTGTGCAGATATGCCCATACGTCTTCTGTGTTATGCCTGTTTAGCCTGTTTACCCTGACTCTATTGGCTTTGAGACTGCTTTTAGCACATTTTTGGTCCCACGGATCTCATAATTATACTTAATAATTGCCCATGAAGACTGCTGGTTGTTCATTATCTCTTCTAAACGTGGTCATCAGAATAATTAATGGCTTCAAATAAATATGTGTTTAAATGTAGTTGCCTAAAATGCTAGGCAGTTTGTTGAGGGGATGTCTGCTATTAGTTATATAAGCGTTTGGCCTTGAATCCCACATCCTGTATTTAAGGAAGGAGGGCCATGTCTTGGGACCAAATTATCTTAACCTCTTGGGAGTGACCTCTTTTGACTCAGGTCAGTGAGCAACCACAGAGAAGGTCCTAGAATGCCTAGAACCCCCCTACCAATATATTACCATCCACATACAACTAATGTGACTAAATTAAAATTTCGTATCACAATTACTGCCAATGCTTTTAACACGGTATGTTTAATTTGTCCCTGGATTGAAAAATATACCAGCATGCTTAAAAAGATATATACAGTGCTTAACAAATTTATTAGACCACTACCCAATTAGGCAAAGGCCAGTTACCAGTTTCAAAGTTTACCGTGGTTTGAAAAAGTCACAGTTTCAAAACCACTAAATTTTAAGGTAGCTGAGAGATAATATTTTGTTGCCCCGGTGTGGATAGCTAGCATGTTGTTTCTCGTCACGAATTTGTGTAATGCATGTAAACGACGACTACCAAACCACCGTATCTGGGTACGCCGGTTACATCAGCTTTGTAAACAAATTCACATGTATTGAGCTGACAACGGGGAAACTTTGCGACAGTATTTACGACACACGTATCAGACAATTGCGCTTATCAACCACACGGGGTAACCATACACCAAAACTGCTTGTTGTTGCTTTAAAAATAAAATATATAGTTTTTTATCCAGACATTTAAAAAATACATATTTCAGAGCTGTAATCTCAATACTGTGATACTGTACAACTGTGGTATTTTGCTTATGGCTATCATAGCATCAACATCTCATACCGGCCCATGCCTACACCCAATGTAAGGTTCACTGTAAAAAAAAAGAAAAGTTGACGTAAAATTTCAAGGCAACTTGCTGCACGGCTTTTTTGACTTTACTCAGATTTGGGTCAAGTAGTTAACCTAACTCAATTAACTGAGTAAGGTCAGATGACTCGCAACTGAAAAAAAATGTTGAACCAACTTACTGTACAATATATAAGCAACAATCAAATTTCTGAGTTCACTGAACTACGGACTTGGTTGACCCAACTCAAAAGATAAAATTTTTATGTAACTTTAATGTATAATTGTTCTTTTATTATATACACACTCTACTTAAGAAAGACCAAGGGCCAGATTTACTAAACAGGGCAAAATAGCGCGAGATGACATGCTTTTTTCGGCCGTTAAATAAAGACGCAAATAGCACTACAATGACAAGCGCAAACCTTAGTAAATCACATTGTGTGGTTCGTTTAAATACTCTCCTCCCATAAAGTTTGCGTCTGAAGAGGAAACTCCTACAAATGCACAACAAAACTATAGCCCGCAAACAAAAGTCAACAAAAGAATCTTTGTTAGAACCACATTTTGTTCAGTATACATAAAATAATAAATTTTTTCTACTTTTACAAAAAAATCTTTGTTCAAGTTACTTTATTACCTTTGTTGGGAGAACAATTTGAAGTGTTTGTGCCTGCATAAACTAACAATATGTGAAATCTCTTTAGTCACAGCAGTATTTCTAATTCAAAAATATAAGTATTGTTGTTATCCATGAATTTTAAAATTGATTATTTTACAAGAAAGGCAGAAAAAATAGGAAAGCACTTTATTATTGTTATTCAGATTCCCAATTACACTCAGTAACAACAGAGACAACAATGACAACAACAATAGCAGCAAGAATGCAAGTTGTCAAGGTCAAAGGAGGCAATACAAGATATTATGTTTTTTTTAGTTACTATGTGTGAATAAAGACTATTTAGTTGTTTTCAGTTTGTTATCTATACAGGTTTTTGACAAGATTCCTATAATATTTGTGTTTTCTCTTTTTTATGATAGGTGGTCTAATAAATTTGTTAAGCACTGTACATGCTGCTCATCGTAGGTTTTTCTTAGTTACTTGTGGCACAGAATGTGAGTTATTATTCAAAATGACTGAAACAATGAATATGTTTTCTAGTATTATTCACAGTATTTTGAATTTCCAGCGATAACAATATTGTGCACATTATCATGATAAACTGTATTATTCAATACTGGCACAAGTTTACTTGCAACACATTAACAACTATTCACAAACCCTAGCAAGTGTGAAAGTTTTGCACATGCATGCAGCATTCATTAAATGTAAAAAAATATTATATTTATGCACTATATAGTGTAGTAATTCACTTTATCTGATGAATTTAATACTTATGTCCAGACTATACATTTGTGCTCCGGGGTTAAACTTAATGGACTGGAGCTTTTATATGCTCTGTTGCTCGACACCTTTCTTGCTTGACACCCCTGGAGTTCCTCTGTAGGTCTGGAGATGGGGTTCTTTCCTGCGTAAATCAATTTGCCTTAAAGCACAGCTGTCAAAGTTGCCATGCGTGTGGATCAAATGCTTGCCTTTCTACAACCACCTTATAAAAACAGCTTAAACAGAGTGGCAGACCTCATCAATCTAGAAGCTCCACAATTGGCAGGGTATAGTCCATTCCCTTTCCAAGTACAGAAATGCGCTGACTCCGAACGTTCTTTCAGTGCCGTGACAAGGTGAGCCAGAGGTGAGCTACTAAATGGATAAGAGACACTTTGACCGGACGTGCTTGATATCCAAATAATAATCAAATACCAACATTCTCTGAATTCATTTAGTTGGTTTTGATAAAAAACTGGTTTAGTTAGTCTAGCGAAGGATGTGGAGCCAATGGCACAGCAGTAGGAATATAACCAGTTATGTTTGGCAAGCTGAATAGGGAAAACCCAGATGGCAGCTGTCCCTGATACAGCGCTGGCCTTGATCTTTAAAATCTGGAAAAGGACACAAATTACATAATCCCTGAGAAGGGACGTGAGGATGTGGTAGCAGAACTCCAGCTGTTGTCTAACACACGGCATGTGAAATCTTGGTGACTGAATGATATTCCATTGTTAAAAGTAGGAAAAGCTGCTAGACCGGGTGGCAAAATGCTCACTGTTGGATTTCAAAGCTCTTCAAATGCATTGTCTTTATGCTAGTAATAAGTCCCTAAAAGTACATGTGTAGCTACTGTGCAAACTTGTGTCCCCGGCCATCACGGTGTGGAACAAATGTGTCACACGGACAAATGGACACCTTTATAATTTCCGGAGGTGCCTTAGCTTAGTGGTTCCATCAATTGATCTGCGATACCTTTTAAACCCTCGTCCCTCTTCCTGTTCCCAAGGGGAATGTGTCTCCCGTGCCTGCTTTGTAATCTGTTTGGCGTGCGCCGCTCAAATCTTCAAAGTGACCTACATCACAGTCCCCTCGGACTGTCTCCTTTGGACTTAAAATTTGGAAGCAAGGCCTTTCAAAACAGCATCTTGTAACACGGATCGTTCTCTCGCAGGAGCATAGTTTGTCCAAAAGATCAACCTTCCTTTCTCCTTGGACGTTCATTTGCCGGATACCCTGGCGACAGATTACGCTTCAAAGAGTCTTATGTGTCAGATGAGAATAGAATGAACAGCCAACGTGTTTTACAACCCCTACAATGGCGATAATAAGTGACAAGAAGTGAGCGGGAGCACGGATGTGTGACGGACAGGAATTCAAGAACGTTTAAAAGCTCCTGTGTTTTCCAAACAGAGGAACATTTGGTGGGGAGCGATATTCATCAGAAGTGACTTGTTTGGGGGAAGTAGTCCCCCCTTAGCAATAGATCAACAGCCTGACATGGCCACGTCACATAAAACGCTTTTAGTTTTTACATTTTTAACCTCCTCAGTCTCTTGTCATGACCAGTAGGAAGCGATGCCGTGGTCAAACGTGATGTCCTTTTGCTGTTTTCTCCTCAGGTGCCCTCGCCGTATTGATTCCAGAGCTTGACCTGGTGATCTCGCTGGTGGGTTCTGTAAGCAGCAGCGCTCTGGCCCTCATCTTTCCACCTCTGCTTCAGATCATCACCTTCCATAATGAAGGCATGAAGCGGTGGGTGATGATCAAGGACGTCGCAATCAGTCTCGTCGGTCTGGTGGGCTTCGTGGCGGGGACCTACATCTCCATCCAGGAGATTATCGCACGCAACAGTGCCAGACACAACAGCACACACATTCAGCTCATGTGAATGACAGATTAAGGGCTAT
The DNA here is from genome assembly GCF_024868665.1 of Triplophysa rosa. Lineage (NCBI taxonomy): Eukaryota > Metazoa > Chordata > Actinopteri > Cypriniformes > Nemacheilidae > Triplophysa > Triplophysa rosa. Next base: position 8,721,613 of record NC_079902.1, read on the forward strand.
TTACTCTTTAGATGGTTATTTTTGTGTGGTTTATTTTTACTTAACGTCTGTAGATGGATTTTTTACGTGATTTTGTCCTTTTTACAGCACTGCATCTCGTTGTAATGAGTTTAGCAGTTCAGGTTTTACACTTTGGTTTTAACAGTACGTCTCATTTATATGAAATCCTTGCTTTTATGCTAATTTTAAGATGTTAACAGAACAGTCCCCTTATTGTTTGTTTATTGTTTACATAGTCTCAGCTGGTTCTTGTTGATATGTTTTTAGTACTCATTCATTTTCTTAAGTTAAAAAGAAAAGCTACAGTACGTGGACGGTAAACTTTGCTTGTAATTGTTTAATAGTGTTAGGGTTGTAGTTTGCAGAGCGAAAAAGATGTTCTTGACCTCTGCCTATTACACACAGACGTAACTTCTATTAATTTTGTTTTATTAAGTGCAAATGCATTTAAAATACAGAATGTTTTATGGTTGTGCAATTGTACAATAGTTCTCCATCTTAAGAAATGAAAAGAGTAGTTATTCATGCAGAAAGGGGCAGTAGTCCCAAATAAAACTCTATATTTGATTGGATCTCATTTCAAATGTGCAGTATAAAATTGTCACCTCTTAGGAAGACTCCAGATGTCATGATCTTTAGCACACAAAACAGACACTTTAACATGACAGAAACAACAGTGTGAATGTTTCAAGCTGTATGTATTTTAAGTAGACTTTGAATTCAACACCGATGCTGTTGTTAAACACACTTATTGCTGGGCTACTTGAATTTCTTTTTCATTTAATTTGTATAAATCTGTTGTATATATTGATAGCGGTGCCACATTTGTTGAAGTGTTTTTGAATATTTTTTGTTAATTTACTGTATTTTCAGATTGTAACTACAGTGTTATTTTTTGTCATTGCGGTTTAATGGATTTTATGTATGTACTGGACGTAGTTTGTCCATGCTTACATTGTTCCGAATTGATGTATTTCTCTAAGGGATAGTTCACCCAAAAATGAAAATCCAGCCTCGTTTCAAACCTTTATGACTTTCTTTTTTCCGCAGAACACAAAAGAATATATTTTAAAGAATGTTGTTTATCAGTTGACATGTCCTGTATTATGTCTTTCTAATTTAGTACAATATGTGCTCTTTGGAAGAATTAAAGAGTGGATATCCTGCCATGATGTTTGAAAGTATCTTGTCACTGTGTTATAAAGTTATTCATGCATATTTTTTTTCTCATGAAGGGCATTTCATTGCTGAGGTTTTGCTTTATGACGCTTTACACAGTAACAGTGTTGCTGTCGTGCAGTCTGGATGGTAAATTTGGCTCTAGTTGTGTTCGTTTTTAAGAGTTGAGGGCAACAATTCAGGAGGTGAATTTGTAATGGTGCTTGGCTGTCAGTTTCTGCAGGTTAGAAAGTCACACAGAGCAGGTGTGTCGAGCTCGGATGAATTGCATACATAGACTTAGGCTTCTATCGGTGCTTTGAATAGACGTGTGTGTCTGTGTTATGTAAGTCACAAAAGAAATCGTAACAAAGCTTGTTATGAAAACGAAAATTACTTTAGTATTTATTCTTATTAACAAGAGAAATAAAAGGCACATTTTGATTTAACTTTAAACAGGATCATAACCTCATGTTAAAGTCCCAGTGAAATCAAAAATGACAATTCTTATTTTTTCATGAAATATTGCAGCGTTTATGGTAAATAGCTTATCAATGTGGGTCATTTTCTTATTAAAATTCATGTACCCTCATAATCTTCAGTTCAAATCTGAAAATGCACGTCCACCCTGAAACGACTATCCATCGCCAATGACGTAAATCAGACGGCTTGGCGGAGCATCTGTTAACTCCTCCCTTTCAACTGTCCGTCTGCTGCCAGTTTCATTTCAAAATCAATGTAACAGCTGTTTTTACACGTCCAATCAATACACCGTGAAAAATGCAAGCCACACCCACTCATTTTCTTCTTTGAAATTATTTTTCACTCGGAAAATGTGTTAGAATACGGAAGTAAAAACGATCGCAACTTCTGGTTCATGGGGACTTTTAATGGCTTTGCTTACCGCAGCCATGGTTACAGTATGTACATATTCATGGTTTGTGTGAATTTTAGTTCCGATTGTGTTTTATTGTTTTTGGAATTAGCTTTCTTCTCATAAGATTTTCACACAGGTGAATGAGCTGTGAAGTCGAATGTGTGGGTTTTTTTAGTTGTATGCCTTTGATTGGCCTTTGAGCTGACACGTTCCAGGGTTGACAGCTGCAGAATATTGTGAGAAACTGTAATAACAGTGTTTTGTACTGGAACAACTCAAAAGGAAATTGCTGTGGCACACTGTCATTATGTTTAAGTAAAAATATGGTGTGAAGTCAAGAAACGTTTTTTATTACCGCATTCTATCAAGTGGCTCTCAAAGGATCTTAACTTTAATTCAATTTCACGTTTTTAAACAACCACAACAAAAACTCCCCAGTGTTCCTGTTTGACAATGTGAGCAAGTTCAGTAATAACTGACTTGTATGACGACAGTGACTTTCAAAACAAACAATAAATATCTGCAATGAAAGTGTGAAAGGCAGGTGTTTCGAAGTAAAGACGAAAAATGAGCAGTTTGTAATTTTATTAAACAACTTTTATAAATAAATGTGTATTATTTAGACTGTAACATTATCTATATCATATATAGTTGGGTTTAGTTTTCTAGTTATTTCGTATAAATCTCATTCTTGTTTTGAAATTTTCTCTGTATTACCGAAATTTTCTTGTATTCTTAAACATGTTATGCAACAATGCAAATAGTCAAGGGCTTACCAGATTTACCTGATGGACAAAAGTGCATATCTTTTAATGACTTAAAGATTTTTTTATATGTTTAAAGGGATCGTTCACCCAAAGATGAAAATCCTTTCATGATTTACTCATTCTAATGTCATTTCAAACCTGTATGACTTTATTTCTTCTGCAGAACATAAAAGTAACCAAACAACATTGGTCCCCATTGACTTTCATTGTATGGACACAAAACCACTCAGACATTTCTCAAAGTATCTTCTTTTGTGTTCCACAGAAGAAAAAGTCATATACAGTACATGTTTTCAACGACATGAAGCTGAATAAATTATGATTTTTCATTTTTGTTGAACTAGTTCTTTTAATCTTTTGTCTGTTTTACATAGTGTGAATTATTGCATACAATACTTTTCTCAGACTCTTCTGAGATGTGGTTTACAGAAAATCTGATTTTCTTTCAGGGATAAGTAGAACGTGTTTTGTGCGATAATCAACAGCATGCCCTGATGTTGTCAACAAAGCTTAGCTTGTATCAAACCCGGAACATTCCTATAAGCCTATCTTCTCTGCTTCTGAGAAAAGATGAAACATATCTTCTATAGATGTTTTTCTAGGAATAAATCTTTTTACTGTGAATTGGACTTACTGCGATCCTCAGCATCTGTGTGGTGTATCTTTATTTTACTCTCAAACCCCGAGGCATAAATCTACCATCTACAAGCTATTTGTCCTCAGTGACCCACAAAGCTTTCTGTCAGAGATCTGCATTTTCTCCTGCTGAACCTGCTCTGAATGGATAATGATGGCCAGCAGACCATGAAGAAAACTGGCCCGAGCAAAGTTTCTCGGTAATGTGTGTTGACTTGTATTTATTGTGTATTTTTTAAACATTTGAGGTTCGGAAAACAACACGGGTCTCGTCAAACATGTACTTCTGGTGTTTGTCAAACAAGCCCATGTCAAAAATGTCTTTATTTCTTTCTCCCACAGTGAATATTTTTTCTGACATGTTGCACAGTTAAAAGTTAAACACAGTGATCAAATTTTACTATAAACATGATATTGAGAATGAAGGCAGCAGTCATATTGCCAGTGCGGTATTGATGTCTATATTGAAAAAATATGATTGTTTCATAAATATTTCATCATTTGGGGGAGAAAAGTGCAGTACACATAAAAACTCACAAACATATGCATGAGGCATGGAAGTAGAGCGCACATACAAAATATACAGGAAAACACAATATTTCTTGTGCATTTTGTAACATTCAAGTTATATGGATAAATCATTATAAACCCACTTTGATAAAAAAACAGGCATGAATTTTCATCAGTTGTTTTGTACAGTAGCAATGTATGAAAATGTTTAAAAATATTTTTTAAAGTAATTTCTACATTCTTTTATGGACTTGAGGTATCAGATAATACAGTTAATACATTTAGCAAAATTAGGCTAACAAAGAAATATTTTTAAATCATCATATATTCTCAATAATATTTTCTAATTGTAATTCATAACATATTTTCTTACTCAGGAATAAATATGAATTAAAGGTCCAGTGTATGAAATTTAGCAGCATCTAGTGGTGAGGTTGCAAACTGCAACCATGGACTCACTCCACCCCTCCGCCTCCTTTTCAGAGCACTACAGTGGCTGATACAGAACTAAGATGTCATCACGTTTTCACTTCTTTGCCGAAGGAAATAACATATTTACGAAATGCGCCCTGTAGAGTTTGTCTGTTTAGGGCTACTGTAGAAACAACATGGCGAATTCCATGTAAGGGGACCCGTGGTGTATGTAGACAGAAATAGCTCATTCTAAGATAATAAAAACATAACATTTCATTATGTAAGGTCTTTATACACCTTTGAAGACATTGTGATGTATATTATATTGCATTTCTGTCAATAGATCCTCCAAAAAATTACACACTGGACCTTTAATTATATACAGTAAGTAATATGACATCTGTCACTCTGATAAAATTGATTTAAAAGTATGTGCTGGATTTGGATTTAATGATATGCACGTTTAATTATAATGTTAATTATAATCATGAATATCCTCTCAAGTGCCTCCCAGAAACAGATCTGATGTGCTCCATTAAAAGTTGAATGCTTCAAATATTCAGTAATTATTGTGACAGATCTTTCAGTAATAGAATCAGATATTGAAATATTTGAATTAACGAAACACTGCAGTGGATATAAAAATACAATTGAAAATGACAATCACATTGACAATGACCTTTTAAAACAACTTTGCAAAAAGTTTCTTCATTATTTTCACATTACATTTTTTGTCATTTGAATAAGCAGAAAATCTAATGCAAACCCTGATTTAATAAAAACTGAGTCTTAAAGTATGTTTTGTTTCGGAAAACTGTTTTATACATTTTGACACCAATTAAAATTTTTCATTTAAAGATTATATTTAATTATTTAAAAAAAAAAATTTTAAACAAGAAATGTAGATTCATACAGTTCTGTGCAAATTTAGCCATGTACAGTACATACAGCGACAGTGACTTAAAATACAGTACATACATGTATGTACTATTTTTGGTATTACAAAATTCAAACAATAAAAAGAACAACATGACAATACATGCACTGTTACACCTCACGCCATAACTCAATGATAATGAAACAAAGAATTTATGAAAGACACAGTGGTTGTCTCTTCGTAAAAACTTCTAACAATGAAACTTGAAAATAGCAAGTACAATCCGTTTATACTCTTTTCGAAAGTTATTGTTTAACACTCCATATACAACACCATTTAGGCAGCTGTTGAAGTACGCCATGAAATAACTGGCTGTAAAGAGCCACTCTGGTATCGACTGGCCCAGTCTGGGGTGGATTGCCACCGCCAAGCCTATGAAGTTCAGAGGAGCCCAGCAGACGGCAAACAGCACAAACACCACAAACATGGTGAGAAAGTTTCGGACATCATGAGGCTTGATCTTGGTCCGGCTGTCTGGCTTGACCCGTTTGCGCACCTGTATGACAAGGATCCAGATGCGCAGGTAGCAGTATGTGACGATACTGATGGGCAGAATAAAGTGGACCACCACCACTGTGATGGTGTAGAGCGAGCTCACAGATTGGGCGAAGGTGCAAGAATAGACCCGTGGGTCGTACTGCAGGGACTCCACGAACCAGTTCGGGACGATTGCCAGGATGGTCAGCATCCAGACCAAGATGACGTAAAATACTGTGTTTTTGTTGGAGAAGAGCTTGTCGTATTTAAGGCTGTGGCAGATGTAACAGTAGCGGTTGATGGCAATACCTGTGATGTTGAAAATGGAGCCGATGACACTGAGACCCATTAGGAAGCCACTGATTTGACAGTGAATATCACCGGCGATCCAGCGGTCATGGAAGATTGCAGTTAAGACCAGTGGGTACGGGTAGATGGCCACTACCAGATCTGCTATCGCCAAACTCACCACAAAGGCATTGCCTGTAAGCAAAGGAAGATTATCAATTGTGTTAAAAACAACGCATTTTGTGTTCAGTTAAGCAAAACACACAAAATGTGTTGTCCTAAACTGAACACATCTCTCTGTTATTTCTGGTACAACACATTTTGTCTCCAGTCCAAGAAGAAGACGAAGAAGAAGTGCTCTCGTGAATGCGCGCCATACACTGACAAGACAGAGGAGAATATATCAATTCAAGTCGGTATTTTGGTTTGTTTTTCGCACATAAAGCATTCTCGTCGCTTCAAAAAAATTCAACTGAGCCACTATGCACGGATGGACCTTTAGTACTTTTCTGGACCTTGGCAAAAACTGACACCATGGTTTCAATTGAGGAGGCCTGGGAAGCTCTCGGATGTCACCTATATATCTTTATTTGTGCTCCGAAGACGCCGGAAGTTCTCTAAACATGTTTAACATCATGTGGGTGAGTAAAAAAATCACACAAAGTTGATATTTGGGTGAACTATCCCTTTAAGTGAAATATTGACTGTTTACTTTGACTGTCCTCTTTTTAGAGCTGCTTTACAGCATAACTGAATTTTGTTTGCATTATCGACACACTATAATTGTTTACCTAATCTGTAAGTTGCCTTGGATAAAAGCGTCTGCTAAATGACTAAATGTAAATGTATTTTCCTGTTCAACAGTGTAAAGCTCCTTTGACACAATTTGTATTGTATAATGTGCTATATAAATAGGGGCGAGTTGACTTGATTTGACAATTCTTCATAGAATTTTTTGTGCAGTCTGTTTTGAACAATTTTGTAATTTTAAGAATTGTATAAGTAGCCTGCAATTTCCAATTTTAAATAAATTGCAATTACACATACAATCAAGTGTGGTTACTAAGTCAACAGCTTTTTACAGTGTAGGTATACTTTATGCTTCACAGACGTATACTGTACATTTTAGTGCACAACTGGTTTACAGCTTTTGTTTTTTAAAGAACAAAGTACTTTTAGGTATATTGATATTTACAAGTTCAATACTTGTAGCACAGCTACAAGCGCAGGCTACTCACTCAAAAGTGTAAACACAACTACTGTATGAGTAAACTGTACTTAGAATACTTAATCTTTTGATTTACATATTGAAATTTAAAGTCTAATTAAGTATAAGTGGGCCAGATATACTTACACTTTTCTATCAGAGTGTACTTAAGTGTAATTTTACATTTGGTAGCACTTTATTTTGCAGTCCTGTTTCCCATGTACATACTGTGTACGTATAATATAGTAAATATTATAACTGGGTAATAAGAGGTACTAAACCTGAACCTACCCCTAAACCTAACCTTATCCCATGTAGTTACTTTAAATAGTACTTTTTTAGGTAAGTACACTGTAAGTACACTATAGGTACGTGTACTGTAAAATTAAGTGCAACCATTATATTTCTGAGAAGTACATAAAAACTTCACTGAAAGTATACTTTCTTATTTTATTTTAAAACAAGTATACTAATAGTACACTTGAATAAACTTATTTTGTAAGGGTTTCAACTTGGACCAGTAATACTTCACAAGCAAGTATGTAAATGCAAAAGCTAATGGCCAGCGGAGCGCTATACACAGTTAATATGCTTAACAAACTTCAGTACTAAAGGGGCTGAACATTATCTTTAAATGCCTGTTCCATTAACATTATGAAAGTGTTGACGGGTTAACTAACTTTTGCTGACTTTCTCTTTAAAAGTTATGCCAACACCCTTATAACAATCCTGCGAAACATTTACATTGTGTCGTTATGTCATGAATTGCACTCTGATACATTTAAAAACCCAACAACATATCAAATTCAGATTGCATGGTTTAAAGCGTTTGCATTTACATACTTTCATAGAATATATTTCGGGGATCACCCAAAAATGAAAGTTCTGTCATCGTTTATTCACCCTCATGTCATTTCAAACCTGTATGACTTTCTTTCTTCTGCAGAACACAAAAGAAGATATTTTGAAAAAAATGTTGGTGCCCCAAAAACATTGGACCACTTTCACTTCCATTGTATTGACACAAAACCATTGAGACATTTCTCAAAATATCTTTTTTGTGTTCCACAGATCAAAGAGTAATACAGGTTTTGAATAAATGAATAAATATAGACAACATTTTCATTTTGGGGGTAAACTGTCCCTTTAATTCAGTGTAATGCAATAAAGACTGAATGACTGAAACATCTGATAACAGCTTATTATGACACATATCACCTCCATTAGCAGTTGAAGGTTTTCGATTGGCATCACTTATTGCCCTCTGTGATGTTTTTTAAATTAATATCCGTGTTACCAGATTATTGCAGATAATGATTATTGCAGATAAACATTGTCTACTTTCACATAAATGCCAGACAAACTCAATCTGTGCCTGATAAGCCCAAAACAAAAAAACATGCTTGATATGACTCACAAACGACTCTCATGGGCTGTAAATATGAATTCCAAATTATGTGTACACAAATCCCAGGAGTTCAGAGCAATGACCTACACGGTATAATTGGATCTTGTAATGTTTGAGCAATGCCTTCATACTCCATTACCATGTTATTATTAATTATTACATGTATATTATTCATGTAGCTAATATAGCTTATTGAATTAGTAAGATGGTACACATATTAAGACCAATAATTTACCTTTCAGAAAATCCCAAAGAAAGGATTTACTACGTGAGTAGATTGATGAGCTTAAAGAGTTGTGACAAAACTATTACTGTAAATCACCCCTATGGAGAACTTTTCTACGGTTGCGTTTACTGCTTGTGTGATATCAAATAATCATTGTCATTTGTCATCATTTATTCAACCTCATGTTGTTTACAACCTGTATATGACTCTTTCTTCTGTGGAACACAAAAGAAGATATTATGAGAAATGTCTCAGTGGTTTTGTATCCATACAGTGGAAGTCAATGGGGACCAATGTTGTTATGTTACCAATGTTTTTTAAATATCTTCTTTTTTGTTCTGCAAAAGAAATAAACTCATACAGGTTTGAAATGACATGAGGGTGAGTAAACAATAACATCATTTTCATTTAAAAATTCTGAAGGTTGTCTGATGACTACCAACACACAATGTGACTTCACATTCTACATCAATATGCCAAACTGCAAGACAATAAATCAGCAAAAGAAATGTTTATTGAACATTAGTTATTGAACTTTTATAATATTGTGTGTTGCTACCTTTGATTTAAGCGGTAAGTCACTTAATACAGTGCATTCAGATATTTTTCTATTTAGTGACAGACCGATATATCACAGTGGCCGATATTTTGTTCCGTCCGGCCACTATTGTATATAGTTTTCTTAAAGGTCCAGTCAGTGAAATCTAGCAGCAAGGTTGCGAATTGCAACCAACCGCTCACTCCACCCCTCCCTTTCGAAACACTACGATGGCTGACAGAACATGGCGAATTACATGCAAGGGGACCTACGGTGTATGTAGATAGAAATAGCTCATTCTAAGGTAATAAAAACAACGTTCATTGTCTAAGCTCTTAATACACCTCTGAAGACAGCTATGTATATTATATTGCATTTCTATCAATAGATCATCTGAAAAATTACACACTGAACCTTTAAAGCAGCACTATACAACTTTTGTTCATGGCTCCCCATGTGGTTGATAAGCGCAATTGTCTGTTACAAGTGCGGTAAATAATGTCGCTTCCCTGTAAAAGCTTCCCCGTGGGCAGCGTAATACATGTGAATTTGTTTACTAAGCTGATGGAACCGCCGAATGCAGAAACGTAGTTTAGAAACCATGTGGCACTCTTCTGCATGCAGGGGATGGGCGGGGATGTGTGTACCGACCCGAACACAGAACTTACAGAGTGTGGTTGTAGCCGCTATGAGGCTGCTCAGGTAGCAGCGGGAGTAGAATTCGTCCAGTTAAGAGTTGTTCTACCACTGAAATAATTTTAGAGACATTATTTTAAGGTCGAAAAACTACAAAGTGTTGCTTTAATAAAGGCCATTCAGATGTAAACTCAACCTCTCCTGGTTATACCGGCCCAGCCATCAATTGAACACCACCTTACCATTCAGCTCGGATCCTCAACTACAACACCCACCAAGTCTGCGAGGAACCTGGGGGTGATGTTCGTCGACCAGCTGAAATTCACCTCCCACATCGCAGCAACCTCTCGAACTTGCAGGTATGTGCACTACAGCATCAGGAAAATCAGGCCGTTCCTGTTGGAGCATGCCTCTCAGTTGCTAGTCCAAGCTCTGGTCATATCAAGACTGGACTACTGCAATTCTCTACTGGCCAGCCTTCCAACCAATGCAGTCAAGCCCTTGCAAATGATCCAGAATGCAGCTGCACGTCTAGTTTTCAATCAGCCTAAAAGAACCCATGTAACACCCCTCCTGATTTCACTTCACTGGTTGCCAGTTGCCGCCCGCATCATGTTTATATCTCTGACAGAACGATAACGGCAAATTCGGCCATTTACCTTAACTCACTGCTCCAGGTCTACATACCCTCCCAAGGTCATCTTTGTTCTGAAAATGAGCAACGCCTGGTTGTTCCATCACAGCGAGGCACCAAATCGCTTGCAAAAACCTTTACTCATTCGGTCCCCCTGTGGTGGAATGAACTGCCAGCCTCCATCCGAACTGCAGCATCCTTCACAACTTTCAAAAAACAGCTCGAAACATACCTGTTCCGCATTTATTTGACTATCAATAACTCTTAATGTCTGTCTGTCAAAAAAAAAGTTCTTGTTGTTCATTCTCTCCTTTTCTTACTCCAGCTTTAATCCTCCTAGTTGCATGGCCTTGTAAACTAATGGTACTGTTTAGCGTGTTGACAAAATGTTTATATTTACATACTTTGGATAAAAGCGTCTGCCAAATGAGTAAATGTAAATCTAGAATATGACACATAGTTAAATGATCGTAAAATGTGTCATGTGGTGGATGTGATAGAAATATTGTATGGCAAGTACTTATAATACTTTTAAATTCTTATATATTTTATTCATTTTAGACGCATTTACCTGCCCGAGATTAACATAATGTCATGTGTGACCTTTTCATGGTTTCAAGTCTGTTTGAATGCTAAGCTACATGCTAGCAACTAGCCATGCAATACACAACAATTTTTCATTTAGTTTCATCCATTTTCTGTGTGTCTTATTTACTGTAAGTGTATTTGTTTTATATTGGCTGCTTTTCGCCAATTGGCCACAGTACTTTTTTATCGACCATTAAAAAAAACATATTGTTTGACCACTAAGTAAATCACTATAACACACAACTTTGAGTGGCATGTTGAGTATACACGTTTCATTGTTTTAAAATGTCTGTTTTAAATTTCCTCAATTTAAATGCACTCCTCAACACTCCAGCTATCATTCCAGAAGCTTCATTAGAACAAGTGCTGTACTGACCTCTGTGGAGGTAATGAATTCTTTAAATTTCTAAGCACATGCTTCACATCCAAGCGTGTTTATCCCTTTACTGGTCTGTTGGGTACATGAACAATTGATTTTATGAGGCTCCTGCATGGTACCGGTCACAATTCTACCTATTTAAATCAAACCATTAGCAATGAATCAACAGATGTGGACTCACAAGACAAATGAAAGAAATGTAGATGTTACTCTATTCGTCTCATGGGGTAAATGTAAGAGACAGTACTGCTAAAGTTGATCAACTCTGAATCAAAATGTTTTTTTTTTGTTAGAGCCCTATCAGATGTTCACAGAGCGAGTTAAGGAACATTTTAATGGAGCTTCTCTTCACAGTCATCATGGTGTAAAAATGAGCAGGTGGTTGGCCTGATTTACTTTGAATGAACAGCTATATAGATCTAATGATGTGGAAAAGTGTTTTGAGGAACAAAATGCTCAAACAAATGTTGTCCATGCTGCAGACAGGACCCGCAATGTCGAAACAATGAGGAATGATTGTTCTCTGATGTTGTTCATGTATTTTTATATTCGTTGCACAGGTGGCACTGTTAATTCACAGATCTTAGTGTCGCACAGGTGACAGATAATAATACCTATGGGCTCTACTCATCTCCCAGCATTGTGATCAACATAGTTTTATGACTGCAGTGTTTATTTTGGTAACTTTGGTAACTAACAATAAAAGTTTACTGATTTGATGATGAGCTTCTATTAGCCCTCAAGGAAACACTTATTGTGATTTGTCTAAGTTTGCATCTCAAATATATATATACATTTATTTATTTATTTATTCATTTATTTATTAGATATTATTTATTATAATGATCTTGCTTGGTCTATAAACACCATGCACTGTGCTGTGTTTTACCTTTCTGTGTTTTTCTTATTTGCTCCTGTAAAGCTGCTTTGGAACAATGCCCATTGTGAAAAGCGCTATATAAATAAAATAAAATTGAATTGAATTGAATTGAATTGAATTGAATTGAATTGAATTGAATATAGGCAGATATCGATAAATTTAATTCCTGCATGTTGGAAATGACACTTTGGAACTGAAATTGAAGATTGTCAATTGTGCATCACTGAGATGCAATACATCATGACATTAAAAACAGCTTTGATGAAGTTCTACTATTTGTGATGGATCTGCACGCACTGTGCACCAGGTAAAAAGTACACAGTATATACTGTAAAGAAGAGAGCTACCTCTCTAATATTTGCACAAATATAATATGCTAGCCTGTGCAATAAATATGCCATGCAGTCTTACATAACAGCTACAGACTAAGGGCCACATTCCTGAAACATTCGTAAATATATGAGTAAATTCAGAGTAATTTGCGCGTAAAACAGACCTTCCAGAAAACTTTCCTCCGGATTCACAAGTACTTCATAGACGGCAGATTTCGTAGTAAAATTTGTGTATGTTAATAAATTCCAATCATTCGTAAACAGGGCGGCATGCAAGATCATTCACAATTAGCATAATCCCCACCTATGAATTACAGCTGCGCAAATTACTTCTAGGAATCTAGGAATGCTGGAATCCTCTGGACTTCATTCTCGAGGAGGTCCTGGCTGCAGGCTGCAGTACGGGGCGGTGCTACATATGGGGGCGGAGCTCCACGTGGAGCTCTGCTCCCTACGCGTTCCATTGGTTAGTGGTTGGGGTAATATTAAGGGCGGGTGTATGTGTCATCTCGCCCTAACCTCGCCTTATTGGTTAAACACAAGTAATGACGTCGATTCCTCAGTATGCGTCACTTCCGCTACATCTAGCATCTAGCAGTTTTTTTTCATAAGGTTTAATCCCCACGTTTAATGAACTTGATTGTCATTGATAAACAATTGAATAGTTCAGATGCAAAACCCTCTAAATGCCACATCATTAACTTGTGATGTTGAAGTGAACGTTTTTTTATACATAGCAGTTTGCTTCAAAAACTGCTAAATACCACATTCTGCCCTGTCGGAAATATATGTTATTAATGGATAAAATGCTTGTTTGACAATGCCAGACAGCTGTTTTACTTGCCAGTAATTGTATGTGTACACACATATTTACACACACGTACAGTAAATGTAATGCAAGCTGTTTATCGTTGTAATTTTATGTTGTTATATATGCTTATGTTGTAGTATTTTTTTAATCCTGCTGTATTCGTATACATTTTAATCATTTTTTGTAATTGAAATAAAGTGAATGATGTAATTCAGTAATTGTGTCTGCTTGTTTTTTATAGACAAGGAACATTGAAGCTATGTTAGATAAATAATAAGCATGATTGTATAAAGGCAACACACTAATTGGCTATTAAAATTATGGATGTATAAACCTAAAGAGAAACAATGTTTTTTAAATGTTTTTGGACTGTTTTCTTAGACATTTTCTTCACTTAAAAATAAAAATGTACATATTTATATGAAACAGTAATAATGTTGAGTAGACTTTTGTCATTTTTCTTTTATCTTTATATTTCTCTAAAATTTTATCTTAGAACATTCTGGAGGGCCCCGGATCACAGTTTGAAAATCCCTGGATTAAATAACAGTAATAGAAAAAAGTAGGATAATAAATGATAGGCTAAATAAATTTTAATAATAATAAAAATATTAAATAAAAACAAGTAAAGGACGGTAAATAAATACATGGACATACTTTGTTAAATGAAAAATGAGAAACAAATTGTAAACAAAGACTCTTGCTTACAAACTTACAAATGAATGAAACGCTTCCCCTGAAGTAACTTTCATTGTATTAAGTTTTTAATCATACTATTTATATTAATAAATAAATACAGAGTTTATATTACAATCGGTTTGAACGGCACCGCATTAAGTCGAACAACAATGTTTTTAACCTCAGTTCCTGGTTTCAAGGTCATTTCCTTGTAACCAATGGGAAGAGTTATGGACAGAGCGACACATGAAGGCCGTTTTTAACAATAACCCCGCCTGCTAACCAATGGGATGTGTTGAGGGCGGAGCTCCACGTGGAGCTCCTCCCCCATTTGTAGCACCGCCCCGTACTGCAGCCTGCAGCCAGGTGTACTTGTCATTCTCTGGTTTGGCTTCATTATATTGCATAAATGCATAAGATACTGATAGGCTACATGCTTAACAAAAAATGTATCAATTAAACTGTGTCCAGCTGTTTTTAGCCCGCTAAAATAATAATACCTGGTGCTCTTCTGAAAACGACAAGCTGGTTGCGCCTGAGAACGTTTTCGAGGCAATGTGCGTTATTCTAGATATGTGTTGGTTGCTGTGATTTAGAATATCCGCAACAGTTAGCCTACTTGTTACTAGTATCTTATTTCGAAGAATATTATTTAATATGAAAATGCAGGACCATTAATATTAACTTCTTCATTGTTGTGTATGATGGTTGGTCAATTTAGTGTTTGTTCAGCCTCTGATTGGACCGCTGTGTAAAAAAGGACAGTGACCAGCTCTGCGTTTTACCCAAATTTAAAAAGAAAAAAATGATAAAAGTACTCGTCAAATATCATTATGAAACCTAGTGCATCAAAATGCAGTGTCATCAGTTCAGAGCCGATCCTTCCTATACGCAGACTACGCAGGTTGCGTAGGGCTTCTAAACCACCAGGGGGCCCCCTGAGGACCGAACAAAAAAACACCATTGTAAACAATTAAGACGCTATTTTTATAACTTGCGGATCCAACTTTAGAGGCATCATTTGTAAATGTCCTTTTTAGTACTTAATTTATTTAATTACTATGACATACTCGGACATCATGCTGTGCGCGGCAGGTAATGACATGCGCGTGATGTGCCTTTACAAATGGCCATGGTTTTCCTTCTGGAACGGAAAAAAGGAAAAAACGCCAACATAGCAAAGTAAAAGAAAAAGAGGCATGTGTTTTTGTACTATTTTAAACTCTTTTTTTTTTGCCAAATTATGCAAGAACGTATTTACAAATTCAGTATTTGAACACTGGCATAAAGCATACCTGTCAACACTCCCGTTTTTCACACCCATCTCCCGCCACCCTCCCGTTTAGTTATTTCTCCCGTGAAACTCCCATATTTCAGTTATTTCTCCTTTGAAACTCCTGGACCAACGGGAACCGGGGGACGCGTGAAGGGACAAACTGCTCGTGCTTTTTCAAACCGCGTTTAGATTAAAGTTATTTCATGTCTGACGTTGAGATCTCTGGCAAAAATTTTATGCTAAATTAAGATGATACCTTGTCGACATACCATTCATGGATTCATGGCCCTGTGAGCTGCATTAAACAGTCTCTAGATTTACATTTAAGAATTTGACATGAAAATTATGTTATGTTAGATATAAAGTAATTAAAAGATTTAAAACGATTTATAACAGAGGGGTGCCCCATTTGCCCTGCGCAACCAACCAGCCAACCCCAAACCACCCCACAACCTTGGACGTTTGATATTCGTGAATTTAGGGACCGTCTCCAAAGTACACATACATTAATACACGTTTCTAACTTCAGTAATATTTAAAGGGAATAACTTAGACCACAAAACCAGCTCTACAGTGTTCATGTGTTTGTCAGCTATAATGCACACCTTTTGATTTTTTATATTTATGACAATTAACTGTCAAATCATATTGTATGAACACAGTACTTTCAACACAGTAAATATTGCTGTGTTTCGCTGTGTATATTAAACCCATCTACTGTGGGTTCATTCAAAAGATATATGATTATTTAAAGCTCAATAGCATTTAGAGGGAATGACTTACAGGCCCAAAACCAACTACAGTGTTCATGTGAGTCTGAGCTATAATACACACCACTGCATTTGGTTTGCCCAAGATAATATGTAATTTTTTTGTTTGTGCCATCACATTTAGAGAATTATTGATGTGTTTTCGTATACTTATCTTTATTAAGTAAACTATATTTATCATGCTTTATACCACGGGGCTGTTGAATGCTTCATTCTGATTGGCTGACAAACGTTCTATGGGTATGCATTAACTTTCGGTAAATGCACACCTATGAAGGTGTTCCAGGTCTGCTGACCGCATTACAGTTCCATCACTTCGCCAAGTTTAGCCTACTGTCCGCCAGTGAATATGTATCTAACAACAGACAAAGTGACAGGCAAATTCCATTGTCTGAGAAGAAATAACTATTATATTTATGGACAGCATGAACATTTGAACAACAATGGCGAGAGCACAGGACTGTTCAGACGAAAAACTAAAGCGTATATCAAAGGTAACGGCAAACTACATGACACAATCAGCGGGTTAAAGATAAAAACGAAGCACAAAAATAACAACAACAACATGTTAAATTCGTCTGTGGAATGGGTAAACGGGACTCAAAACACACATGTAGGAAGCTTTGTAGGCCACTGCGAGAACCGCAGCTGGCGCAGAAACCTCCGAGTCACCTTTTTCTCTTAATACTTTTCTTATACGACAGGGGTGTTAAATACGACGAAAACAAATCAAATATAGATACTTGACTTTTCACTCTCAGTGAAGCAAACGCGTGTGCACGTGCACTGTCTGTCTTCCTCTCGCTCTCGGAAAACTGCATATGCAGCTCAAGCAACGGCTTCAGATGAGATGCGTAAGAAATTAGTCCTACCAGCAAGTGCATTCCGGGACAAATACCATACAAATGTCTTGAGATAAAACATCGTAACAACGTCTTGTGGTGTTGTGACCGTGGTATAAGCGGAATAATTGACTCAACCCGAGGTGTACCGGCCACTCCGCTTCGCGTCGTGGCCGCATTACCACCTCGGGTGTGCATTAACTTTCGATAATTGAACGGCCTGTCCTCAATTATTCCTTACTTATTTTTGTTAACCACCACATTTGCGTGTTATAGTTTTTTGACAGCTAGATGGTTCCAAGCACGTATTAATTAAGGTAAAGAATCATTTACATGTCAAACAAAATGTGAATTTTATTTTAGAATGAATTGTTCTTACTGTCACTTTAATGTTTTTTTGTCTTTCAATCTTTATTCGTTAAGTGTGTTAATTGGTTTATTATTTTTTTATTTCTTATAGTTTACTGTTATGTTTATATAGTTTGAACTATTATGTCAAGTGCCCTTCAAAAAGGTTTGCTTAGGGCCCCCAGATGTCTAGGATCGGCACTGCATCAGTTTGTCTAAAATAATACAGAACGTTACATGCGGTTTTACGCACTATTTACACGTATTATGTAGCAGGTTTACACTGCTTTCGAACCAACTAACATTTTGAAAATACGAACATTTTCATGAATCCGAAAATGTATGTTAGAATTACTTTACGAACGATTTACACAACAATTTGTTCTGATCGTGTTTCATGAATGAGTCCAGAAGTTTAATTAATAGGGGGCTTGTCAAAAGTTCATGAACTCTCAGCCAGCATTAAAAATGTCTGTATAATGTCTTTATTTTAAGAGAAACCTTTGACAGTACATTTTGTCCTAGAAATTTATTTGGTGGTGTATTATTTAAAAAACACAAGATTTTGTAAATGTAATGGGTCCAATTTACAATAATGAATACTACACTTCAGTTAATATCAACAGTAATAAAATATACTTGTTGTTTAATTTAGAATTACATGACGAAGTTGTCAACATTTTCACATGAAAGGTGACTTCGTTTCAAGCACTTTTGAGATAATTCTATCGTAAACTGAAATAAAGGAAAAATCTTTTTTGTCTTTCCTGTTGGATGATCTCTATAAATGTCAATGATTATTGGTCAGACTGCCCCTTATAACCACTAAAAACCTAAATCTCTAAATGAAAAGGTCGGCTCGTGCTCTGTGCTCTTGAGATAAAACCAGTGGTTGCGATTCAGATTTAAGCTGAAATGGTCAATATAACATCTCAATCCATGTATTTTCATCTTGTCTTTTTTAAATGACACAATCGTGTAGCTTGAAACTGTTATCGTATGGGGGATATTTACCTGCCTTCCTGAGTTTTCGGTTTCTGAAGACAGACACAATGACCAACAGGTTGCCCAGTACGTCTACTATGATGGTAGTGATGAGAACACAGGAGAGTAAAGTCACCACCCAGGGAAAGAGATACTCGCTGTCCCGGTTTGCGGTAGAAATGTTCCTCAGAGGGGCATCCGTTCCTTCCACCATCCTCAATTCATCATCGTGGGACAGCGGTGAGGGGTCCTTGCATCTGTGAAGCAGCGCGTGCATTCAGACCACGAGCAGCTGCTGTTTGCGTTACACACTGGCGCGCGCCGTATAACACGAGTCGTTCAAACGCCCGATCATTGTACTGGTAAAACGACATTTGCATTGCGATTTAAATATCTTTATACTTGTGATATTTAGTTTTTCTTGTTAGTTGTAGTCCGGTTCAGTCATAACGCAAAGAGTCCTTATAGAGCTGGTATAAAGACGTGCTATCAAAGTCGTACCCTGCAGATTTATGCTAGGTTTTAAGAAAAAAGTTCTGTTTGACAAGCAGTGGGATATTTAATCCAGCGGTGAACATCAGATGTGCTGTGGATGATAATACGCAACTGTCAAGACGCCCATTTACGAATCTGATTCACACGTGAAATTAAGAAGTTATGTTGATTCATCCACCCTACATTCATAATGCGGTCTCCAAAAAGGCGCCGGGAAATGAAAAAGTTTTAAGGTGATCGGGAAATTCAGTTGGAGATCTGATTCACATCCGCGTGCTTCTTGAGTTGCGCTCGTTTGAATCTGGATGCCGGTGATGCTGCGTGATGATGTTCGAGCTGATCATGCGAGGGGGCACCTGATGGCTCCATCACACTGCCATGTGCGCAGGTGCGCACGAGAGCATCTTAAAACAAGCTCCGTAGAAACACTACAGTTCCAAGATCGGAAAGCCCAGAGGGCTCCTCGCAAACTTATGCCAGAATGAAAATGTAACGCCAAAAGCAATGTTTTCCCTATGGTAAACTGTTTTTGGTTGTTTTATTACAGTGTTTTAAAACAGTTTTCTTCTTAATAAACATTTTGTCATATATACATCATTTACAATGTGCTGTTTGAATTTTGATACACATCAGCACAATAAAAAAATATGTTAATGTGTCCGTTACGTTTCCACATTCATTCATCAGGTGCCCATTTAAAAGACCCGAAACATCTCAGAAGACCTGTGACATCAATTCATTCATCAAACAAACACATTCAATAACCTTTGGGTCTCTTTTGAGCTGGATGCTTGTGTGGTTGTCTCGTTCACATTTCCCATCATCCATCATGTGTTTTGGGCGCGCCCGTTTCCAATTTTCCTAAAATTTCACAAATCCATGCAGAAATGAATTTTTGCTGGTTTATTTGGTTTCTCCATTCAAGCAGAATGATGCTTGACTGCTGTAAAGAGGTTTGCTCAGGAAATTTTGTACTTTAAATCATAGCTGTCATTGAAACATTAAACATTTTCAACAAAAGAATATTTAATTATGTGATATAAGAAAAATCTACAAAAACTCAGGAGAACTACTTTGTCAAGCGGAACAAAGTGTTCTCGGTCAGGGGTGTGCTTGACTCCATGCATCACCTGCGCAAAGCAATCGGTTTATGACATCAAGATACCGCGACATCGTTTCTAGGCAAGTGCTTCCTGATCGATCTCGCGGTAGTGTGATGTGAGCCGTTCGGTCTGCGAAGCTAAGTACGAAGTCGAAAGTATCTATCAAATTGAGCAAGAGCTTCGCTTGTGAGACTCATGTAAATTGACCTGGATTTCTGCATTTATCTATCGTGGTTGATTTTCATACAGTTAGGACAGTGAAAGGAAGAAAATACTTATACAGGCCTATTGAATGAATTAACAAAAATATTCCAGAAACTCCGTTTGCATTAAATACATAACAAAATCAGCCTAAATATCTGAGATATTTGTATGTTTAAAAGGATTATCAACCAAATATAATAACTTTAAAAAGTTCAAATGCATAATGTATTTTAAGCATGAAATCATATGCCCACTTGGAGCCCATGAAGGTCTCATATGGGCAAAGCTATGTGGGACCCATATTGGTATCCCACACGGGGCCCATATGTTTTGCCCATCTTAAACCTATGCCCATGTGGAGCCCATATCTCCCAGATAAAACCCATATGGGGCCCACATACAAATGTTCAAATGTACGCATTTAAAGGAGTTCAAAGGCATAATATGTATTTTAAGCATAAAATCCGTGTGCCCACATGCAGCCCATAAAGGTCCCATAAGGGCAAACCTATATGGGACCCACATTTGTAATCCCACATGGGGCCCATATATTTTGCCCTTTTTTATCCCATGCCCATGTGGAGCCCATGTCGCCCAGATATAACCCACATGGGGCCCACATACCAATGTTGGCTGGGTGTGAGGTCTTGAAAATTAATTTGCTGAAGGACTGGGGATTTGCTAACGTTATGTGACTGCTGTGCTTTTACTTTGGCATAAATCTTGTGAAATTGCTGAGTAACAGTATAATTAAAGAAAACCCCTATCTGGCGAGCTAAGTCAAAGCGCTTTGATTTACGACCGTGTACCATCGGATAATTCGTTTTTATGAACAGTGCAAACAAAGTGCAATTTTTTAGCACATTAAAGTGCAAAACGCGCCTCTCTCACTATACATTTTAACGGGGGCTATGGTAACCTCCCCCGCTGTCAGATACATCTCTGCCATGAGCACTGACGCATTCGCGTCCATATAGGTGCATTCTTTATTTCATTAACTGTATACTTCTACATTGCACAGAAATGTCTACCTATGTGTCTGTATGGTTGTTTACTGATTTAGTGGCACACACCACTGAAAACATATGTAGAATTAAAGAGAGTGGTCTTGTGCTACCACCACTCGTCGCCAGAGGCTGCAGTGCAGCTGAATTTCCGGTGGATTAAAATGCGCTATGTTAAGAAAAATACTTGATGTTTCGTTTGGGTTTTGTTGTATATTAATTTGATGCACTTAAAGAAATATTGAGGAAAACAAACCAAAAATTAGTCTCGTATACGGTGGAATATGTAAATAATGAACGGTTTATTCGTTTTTCTGTTTTGAAAACAAAAACGAATAAATTAATTATCCAAAGGTAAACCTGAAGTTTGCTTTCCTGTAGCTCAGTGGTAAGAGCATTGCGTTATCAATCCCAGGTGGGTTCGATCCCAGGGATTGCACATGCCTATGTATAAATGTATAGGATAAAGCAATGTAAGTCGCTGTGGATAAAAGCTTCTGCCAAATGCATAAAGGTAAATGTAAATGAAGTTTACAGTAAGTTAGGAAAACAAACAAAAAAATTGAGGTAAACGGCAACAACAAATCTTTTGCTTTATGATGTTTCCAATTTGAAATAAGCAGAACCATCAAGTTTTGAGTTTGTTGTACTCTTGCTTGTTATTTCCTTTTAATTTTGAACATTTAGTAAGGTAACTCCTTTTTGATTTACAGTTAAATTAAAGGAAGGTCCTATTAAGACAACCTAAAAATTTCAGCTACATCAACAATTATCAAACAGCTTTCACAGAGAGTGATGCAACAAACACGACTGCAATGGCACCACCGACAACCTAAGCATAAGCACCACTCTTCTGAAGGATGGTAACCGCAAAATACAACAAACTCTTCTAAATATCCAAGAAAAATGAACATTCATCATTAACAAGGATTTATCCTTTATAAAAACTCATAAAATAACTTAATTTA
Organism: Triplophysa rosa; assembly: GCF_024868665.1. Classification (NCBI taxonomy): domain Eukaryota; kingdom Metazoa; phylum Chordata; class Actinopteri; order Cypriniformes; family Nemacheilidae; genus Triplophysa; species Triplophysa rosa. The sequence goes on from NC_079902.1 coordinate 8,743,988, forward strand.
AAATATTTACTCCCCTAATGCAGTCTCACTGAAAATCTTTCCAACAAATCGTGTTGAATTAACTTGTTTACATTAAGTTAAACTAACTCAAAAGTAAGAATTAGTTACAGGAACTCAAAATATTTTTTATATTAAAGGTGCAGTGAACTGGCTGTTGTTATTGTTTTAGACTATTGTCTGATGTCTACTTATGACGTTCGCGTGGTTTTTAGATTCAAAAACATCAAAATGAATAAGTAGGCTATTTTCTACCCTGGTTTTGAGGCCGGCTGGAGAAACGCTACGTAACGTTACGTAACATGATTTTACTCAAATTTACGGACTTATTTCCCGGATGTGATGGCAAGGCTTTGGTATAGTTTGTATAGCCTATAGTTGTATGGTGTTTAGTGATATATGACCGTACATGTCAGCATTTAAGACCCGCGAACCGGATAGAAGATCACCGCGATCGCAGGTCTCAAATGTTATAGTTTTCATGATAAATAAACAAACAGAAGACTCCCGGCCAAAATGACCCAGCACCAGAAATAACATCAAAACACTTCAAAACAGCCTCCATTATTCGCAAACGGTGGATAAAACCTTGAAAAATGATATATGAGCCCGCCAAATCACAGAGATGCCGATTACAATTATTACAAATGACTAGAGGTCCCCAGGTAATACTATCAGGGCATATCAAGCGATCTCTAACAAAGCAATAGTGACGCTTAGTACAAATATGTTTTACTCTCATAAGCAGTATTGCTGTGCCATTCCTATCGGATCCAATATTGACGGCACAGCACTGCTTTTTAATTTTAGTCTCTCCGACTTGTTCAAGGAATCCGTGTTGAAATGAAGCGAACAAACGCTCAATGTTTTCCCCACGTGAGCTGGAACTTCTTTAAAAATGCATTCCTACTGTCGGAATCCTAAGGAAGGTTGTGCAGCGACTGTGTTCTTCCACAACCAGGCACTGCACAATATTTTGCGATGTTTAACGGCATGATGCTTACACTCGCTCTATCTGGTTACGTGCAGCTTGTGTTCAGTACTGTCATGCGTGAACCAGTGGGCGGGGCTCGAGAAGTAGGCGTTGATATTCTTTCTGTGGAGGCAGGGTTCAACCTATCAATGTCATCATAGATAGGTGCATTCCAGGACCTGCCGTTCGCTGAGCCTCGTGTCAATAACAGATGTTTTTTCAGTAACAAGGGCATTTTCAGGTCTGACACTTACAGGATGTTCGCTTGAATACGATTCCCTCTTATATAACGAAAGCTTGGGTTAAAATTGTGGTCCTAGTTCACTGCACCTTTAAATTAAGTTTAAACTACTTTAACTATTTAATTACTTTGAACATTCGGGTTTACAGTGTACCATAAAACAATAAAAATTGTATGCATAGTACTGTACATTAAACAATTTTATTTTTGATAAAGATATTTCATAGTATTTTCTATAGACATCAGAAATGATAAAGACAACATAAATTCTCTCACAGAGGAACTCATTAAAAAGAGCTTTTGCCCACTTGTAACAAAATATAAAAAATGACATTGGCATTCGCAACATACCACACTATCACACCACTGCACAAACAACTGTTCATAATCACAAATATTACAATAGCTTCCATTAATATTTACATCAACACTGTACTGTCATTTTGAAAGACTACAGACTAAACACTACAATGAAGCAGTTCTACAGAGCACATGCAGTAAAGTGAAATGGCATGGCCCACCGCACAAACCAACGCACGGTCAAAGATTTAAAATTAATCACGTCAGTAGCGTTCACCTATTGTTTGCATGATGTGAAAGTCCCCACTCATAACTTTTGAAATCAAAACAAAAGAACCATAAAACCTCCGTCATTGTTATGCATACAAATCACAAAGAGAGTCACTTTAGAATAAAAAATGCAGTTGTTGTTGTTTGTAAATTTCACACGTTTATAAATTGTTCAGTTCACGTCTCATCAGCTGACTTGCTAAGTGTTTTTTTGATCTGTTCATGATTAGTAAGCATTATAACAAGTTTGTCAAGTAGCATAATGGAGCCTAAAAAAGCTGCATTTGGGATTTCTCATGGCTTGAGTTTGACTGCCTTTGATCACTGGAAACGTCTAACACTGCATAACATCTGCAGCATCAGAAGCTGAAATTTGTGCCAAGTTCACATTAAAAATGACCGCCTTACTTTAATAACTTTTCACCAAGTACTGCTATTTGGACACATTGTAACAGCCAAAACTACTTTAAAAGTATTATTTCTGAACTGTCAAGAACATCAGCGGTAATAGGGGTTAGTTTTGTTTATAAACAAACATGGTGTTTCACATTGCGGAGTTAGTTTTGATACAGCAAAGAATCACCAACATCTGCTTCAGTCTGTTTTCACAAATCAATATACTTGCATAGCGCTTTTTATTGTTGTAAAATATAACCTGCGTTGATAAAAATGTTTGGGAACCATTTGAATATTCTACACAGGTTGAGCACACGAACTTCAAGAAATACACACCTCGACTATGAAATCTTTTAAGCATCTGGTGTCCAATCTGATGACATGCAACACAATCAGTCATTTAAACAAATGGGATGATGTAGATTTTCTAAAGTAGAAATTAGGATACTAATACCAAATAGGGGGCATTTACAACCTCACTTTTGACTTTTTACGGTCATGCAATAGTTCTACAGGAATGTAAAGGGTAAAATAGTTGGAATAATTTTATTTTGCACTGATATATTTTTCTTTCCCTGAAAACAACTGTTAATACTGATAGTCTTAGTGCTTCTGTGGCTTTCCGCCATTGAGCTTCATATACTATATGTAAGACATCACCTTTCGCACCGTAATGCATTGCAGTCTCTTAAAACATGACCTCCTCACAGCTGCCATAGTCACTTTCTACCATATCCGAGCCGGCGTAACTGCGAGATGACCTGCTCGTTCCAGCTCGATTGGATCCGCCACTGTCCGCGTAGGAAGGCTGGGCCACGGTCAAGCGCACGCTCAGTCTCTTGTAGCTGCTGGAAACGTTGTCCATGCTGCGAGTGTGCTGGGTAGGGTAGTAGCTTATGGCAGTGTACTCGTTCGGACACTGAGGGGTGGGCAGGGGCAGCCCATCCGCCCCTAAGAAGTCATCTAGGTTTTGGTTGCTGTAACACGGAGGCAATGGGGCTCGGCGATCGACGCGCTCAAGAGGGAAAGGGAAGCCTCCAAAGCGAGAGTTTCTGCGGGACTCGGTAGGAGGGTTCGAGTAGGTGCTTTCCACAATGTCAAACTGTGGGAATTCTTGAATGGAAGGTCGGCCGTAGTAGTCAGGATCGGCTGGATACACTGGGAATGAGAATTCAGAAGGATTAGAGTGTTGTTGTAGCACTGCCTAGTCAATTACTTCTGACACCAGTAAAAATATTGAACAGATTATATTCTAATAGAGTTTACAGGGAATCACATGACGTTTTCACATATTAGACGAAATTCTTATCAATCACTCCTAATGCAAATTTTGTCACCCAGTGGCAGACAGAAATAAAATCTGAGTTGTACAGTAATGTTGTGTAAAACCAATAGAGATGTTGCATTGAATATGGCAAGTCATTTTTATACCCTTGTAAACAATAAGTATACTGTACTTCAAGGTCTTTTTTAAGTACAGCTACTTAAAGTTCAAGTATTTTTAAGTATTCTTTATTCAATAAGTATATTAATATCAATGCCCTGGTAATATACTTTTAAGTGTACTATTTCAATGCTACTTGAGTTTAAATTGGCCCTTTTTACTTTATAAGTATTCTTAAAGGTAGTAGTAAACTAGTTTACAACTACGGTTTTTGTATGTACTGCAACTATACTATATACATTAACTTATAGGTATACTGATAGTTTACTAGTTCAGTACTTGTAGCACTTTTTTTTGTAACACTTTGAAGTATACTCTAGTACAGTGGTTCTCAAACTGGGGGCCGTGGCTCCAGGGGGTCACAGATTCTGTGGCATTTTATTAAAAATATAGAAATTGATCATAAATGTTATGTAATCAAACCAAAAGAACTGATGTTCCAGCCTTGTCTGACTGAATATGTTTTTGGTTTAAATAAATTATAAGTTTAAGATTGTAAGTCTTTATTTTGGGGGCCGCAAAGCGATCATAAGCCCTACAAAAAGGGGGCCTTACAATGAAGAAGTTTTACTTTACAACGTTAGAAGTTTAGAAGTTTTATCCTGCAAGTAGACTTGTAAGCTTTAGCCTGCAAGTAGAAATAAACTTTACGTAATACTTATAGTTTACTATTAATAAAACATTGTGTAAAACCAAAAAAACTATTTAATGGGTGACTCAATCAAAAGATCAAAACTACAAGCCAGGCCTATGCAAAGAAAATATGTTTTCCCCTATACATAAATATTTTTGTCAAAATATTAAATCATTTAATATAGTTTAGAAAATAAATTGAATAATATATTATATATAGTAATATACCAATATATTGTAATATATATGGAATTAAATTGTTTTTTATATTGCATTATATTTTACAGTATATTCATATTTTTGTTTTGTAAGAAGTATACTTAGAATACTTCATTATACTTTAAAGTATTACTCCATGAAAAGACTAAGTACAAATATAGATCAAATATACTTTTCTGTCAGTATACTGAAAAGTCACTAAATGTACACTTGTAGTATAATTTTAAGAATTTTTAATAAAAAGTAGACTGAAAGTATACTTTCTTATTTGAGGTTTAAAAGAAGTCTACTAATAGCACGCTTGAATATACTTCATTTGTGTAGGGGTAAACATGTTGACCGGCAGCCTAGTCGACTGCTTCTCTGGATGACTGATCGACTTGTAATTATGAATAGTTCTGCAGCGTGTTCTCATTTGTACTTGAAGTTGTATTATATTGCTTGAGTGTTAGGGATGCAAAATTGTCCTTGAGATCACAACATGCAATGACAGTTATGATTTGTAAGCCATAGTTTTAGTAGAAGAACAGATAGAGAGTGCACTTAGTGCCGTGGCAAAGATTCAATATAATAGAATACGACCTACAGGACATATGCTTTTCATTCAACCTACACAAGCACACTCATCTATCTGTCCTCCACCTTACTGTTCTCTGCTTCTCTTGTCTTTCACTAAATTCCACATTAAATAAGGCTGCAAAAATGGAACGTGCATTCTTACCTTCATAGTCATGCTCCCAGTGGTTTTTCCGAATAGAGTCATTATCAGAGCTGGAGGAGGGTGGAGGAGGTAGATTGGGAGCCACGCTACAGATCACAGGACCTTGAGACCTATGCGTGCGAGGTCCTACCTGAGGACCGAGCTCCCGCTGGCTGGGTTGTTTCAGCGAACGGAAAGGACTGTTGTCCAGATCGCCTCCAAAGCCAACGAGGGTGCTGATCTCCATAGGAGAGCTGATTTCTGTTTCTTTCATCGTGCTTTTGGATAAAGTTGGGAAGTAACCGTTGGAATCCTGCACACAGGCCGACTTGTGCTTTTTATGGCTGATGTACCGCTTTCGAAGACACACGAAGGCCACGACGAGAAGAACGAGTCCCAGTATCCCTGCGCAGATCTCTGCGATCTCCACGTAAGGGGGGGATGTGGTGCGTTCGCAGTGAATGGAGTTTTCTGCCATTGTGCACGCGAAACCTCGGACACAGGGATTTGGGTTGCATGCATTTGCATCAATCTGACATCTGTAAAAAGAGAAAAAAACAGACTGACCGTGAGAAGAGGTGTAGGAGTTTGGACCACAGAACCATACACATAAATATATACAGTATAATACATTGTAAATATTGATGATTATGTTAACAAAGGACGTGAAAACTGATTTAAAGGGAAAGTTTGCAGCAAAAAAATCTTTCTTTTCATTAATTTTTTTGACCCTCATGTCAAGAAGATATTTTGAAGAACACTGGTAACCAAACAACATTGGCTCTCATTGACTTCCATTGTATGGGCACAAAACCACTAAGACATTTCTCAAATTATCTTCTTTGTGCTCCACAGAAGAAAAGAGTCATATACAGATTGAACATCATGCGGGTGAATAAATGATGAATGAATTTCATTTTTTAGGTGAACTATCCCTTTTAGTAAACATAGTAAAAAAGATACTTCTAGATCTTCATCTCTAACATGCCTTTGTAATTTCTTTTATTTTACTTGAAATATTTTTGTAATATTATCATTATTATATAATTTCATGAGAAAGATATGACAAATATCCATTTGATATGACAATTTGGTGTCCTACATCAGGGGTTCCCCCCGGGGGTCGCAAGGCCGCGAGGGCGGGGTCACAAGATGATTTCCAGAAATATTTTTTTTATTATTAGAAAAAGCATATGTAATCAATAAGTGTAACAAAATATAAAAATATTAGTTAAGTTAAAAATAAAACCAGGCAAATAAAAAGCCATCAGCCTTTGGAATTTCCTCCCCCTTGATCGTGACCCCTGATGTGATTACGTCACATTAACGACATCAGCGACCGCATTGGGTTAGGTGCAGCAAGACCATTTACAGCACCACGTTAAACATTCCCATGTGCACGCAGATTATTTTTCAGGCTTTAAATTTAGGATATTCTTATTTGTCAAAATGAAACGTTGATTAATATCGACCAAAGACAACGCAGGGAGGCCAGCGGAGGAGGGCGGAGAAGAGCCACAGTCAGACGGGCCATCGTCCTCAGTTACGAAAAGAGGCACATCCATCAGCACTCGAATCAGTTTGATGAAATCCGACAATCTGTAGTAATAGTTCATAGTTTATGTATAACAACAAGTAAAGTAATGAGTATAAATAACTATAAAATAATATTTTGTTAGACTGTGCTCTTTTGTGTTGTCATTATGCGTGTTTGGGTAGAATACGTGCATGTGCACGCAACGTTTGTATACTTTAACCACCTCCGAGGATAGTGGGGTCTCCAGTCACTGGCACTGTTATTTTGGGGGTCGCGAGCTGAAAAGTTTGGGAACCCCTGTCCTACATAATGGTTGTGAATGGAGTCCAACAGTCCCGTATACAGACATTAAATAATAGACTATCAACCCTTGCCGAATTATTGCATTTCTGATATTTAACATGAATCCATTAACATTTTTCATAACTGAACACTGTTTGTAAAATGTCCCACCTTGGAACTTAGAATAATGCACTGAGATGTTGGTAACCAATGTTTGTGAGATGCTTTGAAGCAAATGCAGCAATTTATTGATTGAAATTCCCACTTTACGACTACTGTGTGCAAGCTTTAAAGTTAAATATTAATGGGTCAATCAATAATGCTTGTAAATCATAACCTCAGAGGCACAAAGCTACATCTTCATACATATAAGAGAGTTACTACTGAATCCTAAAAGGAATTATGCATGTGTTCATGAACCGACCAAATTATATATTCTCACACAAATCGGTCAGACTTCTCAATGAATTCACCAAGGACACGAGGAGGAGACACATATGTGATCACAAGAGCTCCGCTGTGTGATTCTTACCTGTTTCCAGTCATTTGCTCAGAACAGTTGCAGATGTAACTCTGAGTGTTTGGCACGCACAGGCCTTTGGCACAGGGATGAGATGCACAGGGATTGACCGTCTTCTCACAGCGAGAGCCATAATACAGCAATGCACAGCTACAGCGAAACTCTGGAGGAAGAATGTAAAACTGTGTCATGTGCTTCTGACAGGAAAATGGTCAAACTAGCAAAGGCATATCAATAGGAACTCCTCAGGGCTCAGATTAAAATGTAAACTGACACTGGAGGTCTTTTGGAGGAAGATACTGGTGAGATTTTAATCTCCCTATCTTTATTTCCATATCTGAGTAGTGCTAATAATCTTGCGTGTATTGAATGACATGTCAGTATGCTTTCTGTTTGATTTTTCTATTTATTGTCTTCTTAAAATTGTGAAGCAATTTATTGCGAAGTGTTTAGAAATAAACAACGATATTAGCTGGCCCAGATCTTAGCGCAACCCTAACATATTTTATTCTCACCTCCGCTGAAGTCTTCAACACAAGTGCCTCCGTTCCCACAAGGATTACTGGCACAGCTCTTCACTTCAGAGCAGCACTGGTAGATCCCGAAGAGTCTGCCGCCCCGCGGGCCAGATCCCTCCTCCCTTCTCACCGCCTCTCCATTGAACTCCAAGATCTCCAAACAGCCGGTAAAGCCCGGTCGCTGGGCATCTGCGCTGGGATTAGAGCTGGCTAGCACCAGCGCTCCACCAGACTGGGTCAGTTTGCAGGGTTGGGGCAGAATGAGGGAATTGGTGTGGCTGGCATCTATGGTGAGCCTAAGGGTTGTGCCATTGACCTCCAGGGAGACGTGGTGCCAACGGCCATCAGCCACAGGGCGGTTGGCCACCTGCAGACTGGCGGGGGGCATGTTGCCACATCTATAGCTGAACCGCAGCTCCTTGTCTACCAGCTAGATAGACAAACACAGACAAAGAAGTTTCGTGAATGAGATTTCAGATCAGATCATATCCGTTACTTAAAGGTCCACTGTGTCATTTTTTGGAGGATCTATTGACAGAAATGCAATATAATATGCATAACTATGTCTTCAGAGGTGTATAAAGACCTTACATGGTGAAGCATTATGTTTTTATTACCTTAGAATGAGCTATTTCTATCTTTATACACCATGGGTCCCCTTACACGGAATTCACCATGTTGTTTCTACAGTAGCCCTAAACAGACAAACTGCTCCACAGAGCACGTTTTGTAAATACGTGATCTCCTTCAGCAAAGAAGTGAAAACGTGATGACATCTTAGTAGTTCTGTGTCAGCCACCATAGTGCTTTGAAAGGGAGGGGTGAGCGGTGGAGTGAGCCATTGGTTGCAATTCACAACCTCACCACTAGATGCTGCTAAATTTCATACACTGGACCCTTAAAGGGATAGTTCACCCCAAAAATGAAAATTCTGTCATCATTTATTCACCTTCTTGTGATTTCAAACCTGTATCACTTTCTTTCTTCAGCAGAACACAGAATAAGATATTTTGAAGAATGTTACAAAGGTACAATGGTGGTACTCATTGACTTCAATTGTATGGACAAAAAAACTATGCAAGTCAATGGGTACAGCCGTTGTTAGGTTACTAACATTCTTCAAAATATCTTCTTTTGTGTTTTTTAGAAGGAAGTCATATAGGTTTGAAATCACAAGAGGGCGAGTACAGTAAATGATGACAGAATTTTCATGTTCGTGTGAAACTTCAAAACTGGTTTCTCAAGCGCTTCCATTTGGACTTAAAATCACCTTAAACTCACATTATTGGTTAATCAAAAGATTACATGTCAGACCACTAAAAAAACAATATATTTTCAAAGCTGCAATGAATTGCAGTGTACACTCTTTTGGATGCTAAACTTGCTGTACAAATAACTTACTTATAGTCATCTCTGCACTTTAAACCACCACAGAAAAACATATTTGAACATCAAAGATATACCACACTTCACCTTTGAAACTTTTATTTAACTTCGCCTGATCTATAAAGAACGCCTGTAGCTTGCATTAAGTTTTATGGGCCGTTCTGAATAGAAAAGGAGCGGGCAGGTCTCATGCTGAGGTAGGTTAGATAGGTTGTGTTTTCGCACAGTGGGAAGCGTGGGCTCTCCCCGCGGGAGATAAGAAGCACTTTGAGCGATGAAGGTAGATGTGAAAGACCGCGCTCGAGGGAGAGCGACGTCGGGGCCCACTCCAATCAAAAGCATTTGGATGCATGCTGATATTATGCCGCTTCAGCGTTCCAGCGACAAATAATAGATCACTCCCATATTCATTCATTAGTTTCCAGTTCCGTGCATTAAAAAAACATAGCGGGTGTGTGTACTTCAAATTTGAAAGTATTACACCGATGCAGAGGGTATGCATTATTAACCATCATCTCCCTCACACAGGCCTCTTAATTGCTGCGGCAAAATCTTCAGAGTTTCGCGATGTGAGAACCGAGCACAGAGCCTTTTGCTCTGATCTGATAGCGCTCGGCCCATGGGTTCTGCTCATTTGCTTTCATTGGTTGGGTTGTGCTGTTTGATTTCGCTGTGCCGAGCGCAAAGAGAAAGAGGAGCTTCTCTCCCGGGAGGACTTATTGAAGGGGGGGCGTTCGATCTAAGATTCTGTTCCTTAAGGGCAATGCTGACTTTGACAGGTAAGACGGCTGTTTGTCTAGCAGAGTCCACATCAAAAACACGACCTTGCTTGTAAGTCAACAACAAAACAGCAGCTAACTTAACATTTATGGTCAAGAAAAGTTCAAACTTAAGCAGCGATGTTCCCTCACGACCTATTCACAAAGAGGCTATTAAAAAGGCATTGGTCTGTTTTTTTTTTTAAAAACCTAGAGCATGCTAAGTGCAGTCTAATACTAAATAAATATGTAACTACGCTTGCATCCATGAAGGTAAATGTGAAGCTGCCTTTAAATCTGAGAAAGTCTGTTCCAGAAAGGATCAATTCCCATTTTATAACTGGTCATTTCAATTGGGTTTCATGTTGTGCAGATCATCTACTAAAAACTAGAGTTAGATAATTCTGACATCCTTATGTTACTAAAAACGTTTTACCATTGAACACAAAATAACTTATTGTAAAAATACAACTGTATGCAAAAAAATACGCTGACCAGTCTATCTTATTTTTTATCATCACGTGCCCAAAATGCTTCTCATGATCTTAAATCATTTCAGTTTTTCTGAATTTACTATTTATAGCTTATTTGTTTAGGTAAAATTATCAATTTTTCATTCTGTGAACTACTAACAATATTTCTCCCAAATTTTCTATTTGAATTTTTTTGCAGAAAATGAAACTGAAGAAACGGGTCAAAATAACAAAAGATGCTGTGTATTTTTTCAGAACTTGAAAGTTCATATTCACTTTTAATCAATACAACAGTAATATTTGTACATGTATTTAAGTTCAAAAATAATTTTGTCACAATCCACTGTCTGCCCTTGTTTTACACCGGACTACACTCCCCATAATCCTTTGCACCCGTCTCACCTGATCCCATCATTTGGACATTATTAGTTAATCCCCATCATCTGTTTACTCCTGGTTATCTGTGCTATTTAAATTCTCTCCTTAGTTCAGTTCTTTGTCTGGTATTGTTTATGTAATGGTGTTGTGCTCGTCTGTGTCATCATCATCCTGGATATTATTAATATTGGAGTATCTACGTCTCTCGAGTGTTCTCTACACGGACTGTTACAAATTTTTTTTATATGATAACCTTGATTTTTATCACAGTTTCCTGTGTCTTGTCATGCTGTCAGTCTTTCACATTGCTGTTGGATGACTTTGTCACTCCTGAAGTTTGATTTTGTTGAAATTCAACAGACACTGGACTGGATTGACCACAATACACCTAGAAATGCAGATTAAAAGAACATTTGCAAAGGTCTCTTAATTTTTTCTGCTGCCAGTATATTCATTTCTTTCATTACAAAATGAAATTTTTATATTTTTGAAATGGATGACTTGGACTAAATAATGAATAAAAAGCAGCGAATCAGAATCCAGCACATATGGAAATTTCTTCAAAGCAGTTTAAAAAGCTTTCCAGGTTGAGACCTCAAGAAGCCGGATTATAAAATGCCAAGTGTGTGATTTTGCAAATTTTAGTCCAAGGGTGACTACTTTGAAGATGCTAAAATTTGAGATAGAGTTGCTACTAGTGACAACATAATTTCCACATGTGGAAAAAATATGACCCCTGAACACCCCTTTATACATACATTATAGTATAGCAGTGGTTCTCAAACTTTTTAGTTGTAAGGCCCCCTTTGTGTAGAGTGCATCGCTTTGTGGCCCCCCAAATAAAGACTTATAATCTTAAACTTAGAATTTTAATTAAACCAAAATCATATTCAGTTATACAATGCTGGAACATCAATTATTTTGGTTGGTGGTCTTATTTGTCATATTTTTCTTATGTTGGATAGCATAACATCTATGAAACATCTCTATATTTCATAAAATGCCATAAAATCTTTGGCCCCCCTGGATCCATCTTGTGCCACCCCAGGGCCCCCAGTTTGAGAACCACTGTAGTATAGTATGGATTCCTTCACAATTGGACCTGATGTGAACTAAAAACCGAATGATTGTGATCAACGCCTCATGCTTTGACTCCTCACTGTGTTAAACGCTAATCAGTTTCAGCATGTATATCATGCCTCAGATCTTGTTTCTGCTAATAATGTTAGATCGCAGCTGTCAGTATTCATAAATGCTACACCTGCTTAACTGACAAGTCACCTTTTCGTCTGTCTTTTGTCAGCAGAGGCTCAATTTCCATTTAAAAGTAATTACTAAAAAGACAATATTATAAAGTATCAGTTCGGGAGGTACTGTAATTCAAGTAATTCAGTTTTACAAGTTTCAAAGTTATCTCTTCTCTCCAATTAAAATTGGGATGAGACAGGAGCTGGTAAGAATTGCTGAGGTGCCCTGGAATGTTAAGTCTCCAGAGAGGTGCGCAAATTGTGTCATGTATCTCTGTGAAGTGCGTGAAGACATGTGCACCAGAGAGATCGTGGCTGACCATGTATAACAATTCCTTTTGAAGCCTCCTCCAACAATGAAATGGACCAGCTTGACAAGTTTCAAAACCCAGGGGTAAAGCTCTTTTGATGTTGCAAGCCACTTAAATGGAATATTCTATTGTGATGTATAAATGAGACGCCCTTCGGGACCAAAAATATAGGATTTTTAAGCAGCGGTTGCAGTTTCAAGGAGTACTTTCTGCATTACTTATCCGTCTTGAAATATATAGAACATGAATACATTACTGACTGAAGCATCAAAATTAATACTCCAAAAATGCTCAGTGCACAGCACCTCTGAGAGCAGTTAGTCATGAATTCATCAGAACACTTACAGTATTTCATATAAACAGGTTGATTCATGGCTGATATGCTTGAAGGCATAACCACATCAAAAGTTCTTTCATTCCCTCCTGCAAAGTGTCCTTGAATGTTAACATTTCCAATTTGCAGTCAAGTCAAGTTTCTAAAGCAAACATCTGGGCACAGTAATGTGCTTTGTGAACATCCGATTTGTCGTTGGATGGATTCAAGTTTCCTGTATATTTGCTTAATTTACACATCATGTAAGAAAGCTGAGCTTTGTTCTAACTTTGGGCTACAATTTGACAGGTGAAAAATATAAATTGATTAGAGTTTTCTTTTGTCAGTTAATTGGAAAGTGTCGTACCTCTAATGTTCCCCAGTCAGAAGCATTGGTAGTCATCACGGTGCCTTCGGGATGGGATGTCTTAAGTCGGAGAGATAGATGAAAGTTGTGTTTGTCTTCCTCCATGTGATAGAGGTATTTCAGATAACCTTTGCCATCAAATCTCACAGCAGATTCTGCAATACGGAAGGCATGAATTGAAAATACATTTTGCAAAACATAAATCCACCTGCTTGCCAATGAATGAAATATGGTATTATGCAAAGTACACAATATATATTTTAGACTAACCAATAACTGTCTATGTCTTGTGTCTTATAAAAAAATCTTGTTTTTCATTCTCTCCCTTGCTTGCTCCAGCTTTAATCCTCCTAGTAGCATGGCCTTGTAAACTAACGGTACTGTTTAGCATGTTGACAAGATGTTATGTGCTCTCCTAAGTTGCTTTGGATAAAAGCATCTACCAAATGAATAAATGTAATGTAAATGTAATATCATCCATCCATTTCCCTACTGAGATGGCAGAGAGTCATAAAAACAACTGGGCAGGTGTACACAATACTTCTGTCATTTAATGTACTGTAGAGCATCTTTCATACCCCTTAAATAATTTGGTGATGACATTCATAGACATCATTAACCTTCATGTCATTCCAAACCTTGACATATCTGTCATGGAACATAAAAGAAGATGTCCAGACGGCTATTAAAATGAAAGTAGACAGTAATCAAATTCAATTTGCACAGTGATAGTTCACCCAAAAAAGAAAATTCTATCACCATATGTAGCGAGGAAGGCGGGGCGAGAGCCGTGGGGCGGGTAAGGCGGGGCCGGCGGCATAAGTGGCAACGAGTGTCAGCTGTGCGACCGCCGGTCCCCGCATGCCTCACGGGGGAGCTCGGGAGCATAAGAGGACGAGCGACCGGACCATCGAGAGAGAGGACCCGGGCCCGGAAACTGTTAAGTTTGTTTATGTTTGTGTGGCCGGCAGTCTACCGTGAGGTGGCTGCCGGTCTTTTATTCTTGGATTATTGTTTGTTTATTTTGATTAAAGTTTTGTGAATGATCGCCGGTTCCCGCCTCCTTCCTTCCCTACATTGAACTGTGTTACACCATACTTAGGCTCTTTTTTGTTCTGCGGAAGAAAGAAATTCATACAGGTTATTTTGAAGAAAGTTGGTAACCGAACAGCACTGGCACTTATTGTATGGACACAAAACCAATGCAAGTCAAAATTCTTCAAAATATCATTTTTTTGTGTTCTTCAGAAGAAAGAAAGTCATACAGGTTTGAAATGACAAGAGGGTGAGTAAATGATGACAGAATTTTTATTTTGGGGTGAACTATCCCTTTAACTATATTTAAACCTGACATGTGAATCACATGACATTGCAATTTGCATCTTTAGGAGCCACTAGTGAAAAAAGCATAAATTAATCCCATTTTAAGTTTCACATATGGCACAGGGGGAAATTATTTTGGTCTTTTTCCTCACACAAAGCTATCAAGTGCATTCAGAAGACTTCAAATATAATACAGAAGTTTGAAAAGGCTATTTTATGTTATTTTTTGTCCTTTTTCAAGCTTCACTGACCCTCATCACCATATGTTTGTGTTGTATGGAAAAGAATAACCAAGGTTATTATAGTTTACTAAAACTATTGAACATTTTTGTTAATTGAACATCGATCTAGACATTATTTAAAAAACTTTAAGTTATTAAAATTAAGGCACTAAAATTCACAACTCAAAATAAATAAAAAGTCAACTAAAATTGAAATAGAGATAAATTCAACTTATACAGCAAGATAAAAATGAACCAATAAATAAAATGACAAAAGCACACAACAATAGAAATACTAAACTAAAGTTAATCAAATTAAAATAAATAATAAAAATTAGGGCTGTCAAACGATTATTTGCGCATCCAGAGTACAAGTTTGTGTTTACATAATACAGTATATGTCTATGTACTGTGCATATTAATTTTGTATTCATAAACACATACACATGCATGCATATATTTTTAAACAATATAAAAATTAATAAACATTTATATATAATTTAAATTATTGGTGAATATAAACTAACATCTAAATATTTCCTAAATATGTGTACATGTATGTGGATGTGTTTATAAATATATGCACAGTACACATGCATATATTATGTAAACACAAACTCTTATTCCGGTTGCAATGAATCGTTTGACAGCCTTAATAAAAAAAGTTACAATCATAATAACCAAAAATCTAAAATTAAAAGCTTGATAGGAATAGCTCCCAAAATTTCAAATCTAGATGACTAAGACCAAAGAATTTGGGAAATGATATATTCAAGGCCTCTGGGTCTAATCTTAAGTGAATTAAAAATAAAAAGACGCCTACCATTGCAGAAGCACACGCTCTCCCAGCTATGCTGTGGGGTGATGAAGTTAGCTCGTGCCGTTGCATAGTTGCTCATTCTCCCGTTCTTTATCACGACTGAGTTTCTGCAACCCAGTGGCGGGCACCCAGCGTCCACACAACCATCATGCTTCAGTCTCAAGATGTTCAAACCCAGCGCATCTTCCACAGCTGACAGGACCCCAGTCAGCCGCTGTGCAGGTATGGGCTGAACAGAGCCATCCTGAGCTCGACGGACCAGCAGTACCTCCGTGTTGACCGAGTTAGGCACTTGTTGCAAGCTGGCAATGTGCAGCTCCTGTCTGGGTATATTGAGTTCTGAACTCAGACTGCGCTGGAGGCCCCTCCAATGATCGGCCACAAACTCCTCAGCCGAAAGACCGGCCAACTGCAGCGTGAAGCCTTGATCCAAAACGTGCCGAGCGGCAGACCAGACGTGAACCTTTACTGCAGCCCAGACGCTAAACTTCCCATCAGAGACCGTGATGTTTAGTTGGTACAGGCCTGGCTCCAGGTCCTTCTCTACTATGATCTTTCCATCCAGTGGGTCCACAGAAAACAAGTGTCCGTCTAGGACATCAGATACGAGTTTGTAAGAAAGAACTTCTTGGGGGTCTTGGTCAGTGGCGTGCAGTTTGCCGATCACTCGTTTGGTGAACGTCCCTCCAGCAGTGGTGATGAAAACCTCCAGTGGAGTCACAGTGGGTGGATATCTGCTCTGCTCTGTGATGTTGATCTTCACCACACAGATAGAGGAAAGTGGAGGGTGCCCGTTGTCGGTGACCTGTGGAGATGATATTTACAGTATGTGTGAAGTGAGAATTTTTTTATATAGTTTGAAGAGTTGTGTAAAATCACAAGCTCACAGGCTGTTGTTATTTTTCTTAAAGGAAAACTGTTTTTTATTTACTCTTGTGTTGCTTCAAACCCTTCTTCCATAGTAGGGAGATTCTTTCTATATGAATAATGCGAATGGGGACTGAAAGTGAAAGTGACCTATTAGTCAGATATGGTGACCCATACCCGAAATGTGACAAAAATGAAAGTGCAAAATTCAGAATTGAATTGAGAATGACCCCTAAATTCCAATTCAATTCTTGAATTTGAATTAGAATTTGAATTGAGATTGCATTTCAAATTCAAATTGCAGGAAGTAGAATTGGAATTCCATAAAATTCAAAGAAATTCATGATACATAATTAAGGTGTTATTAATTTAACAATGAAGCTTTACAGTACATATTACATATGATTACAACATGAATTATTGTATGGACTTTATGTACACAATACTTTATTATAGTAAATAGGCCTATTTTTTACCACAAGTGAACATTAAAAACATACTCTATAAAACAGATCATTAAAATTATAATAACTTTCAAATTGTGGAAAATGATAGGATAGCACTTCATTTCCCAGAATACCTTGCTGTATCCAAGTCTTCAAAATGGTTGACCAAACATTTAGGACATTTTGTTTGGAGCTCACTCTAGTGAAATAAGCTAGTTGAGGGCCAGAGCTGGTTTGTACTTTTGTTTTTTGTAATTACAGCAATATGCAAAATGATAACACAGGTGAAAGGACATCTGTGCTCGTTCATTTTGGTGAGGAAGAAAAATGTATGTTAAAAGTATCACATTCTCACTGATATGTGATAAGAATGAATTTCTCTGAATTGCAATGAATTCAATTCCACATCCTGTAATTCAAATTCAATTCAACATCCTGTAGGGTGGAGTCAATTCACATTCAAATTCAAATTCATTCATTTAATTGAATTAAATTCTGAAATTCTGAATTTTGCACAGCCCTGATGGATAATAGACCTTGCCGTCTCCTATTGTGTTCCATGCTAGAACGAAACTCATGCGGGTTTGGATCAACACGAATTCTATGAAAACAGATTCAACATTTTCCCATCTCCAAACAAGCTTTTCACATGTCGTGGTAACTGAAGTTTACGCATGAAATCTTTTACCTGAATTTTCAGCAGATGCTGAGGCTTGACTCTTCTCCTCAGTGGGGAGGATACGGACAGCAGTCCTCCTTGGTCAATGTGAAAGCTCTTGTCCTCATTTCCAGAGACAATATGGAATGAGAAGGGAGGGCCGTTCTGAGGCGTATCTCTGTCTGTAACCAGCAGCTGCAGAATGCCACTGCCCATAGCCTCTCCTTCCTGTCAGCCAAAAAACACCATTAATCAAGTCCCAAATACTCTAAAAATCCAGTCTAGTTTTGACAAAATTAGCAAAAAAACATCGCTAGTTCATTCCTTGGCATTTCTATTATATTATTTTGCAGTAGTAACAGAACATACCAGGCTGAACAGAGACAAATAATTAGGTTTAATGAGGGTTATTGAACAAAATGGTTGTTAAACCGTTGTTATTCTCATAATCATATATAAGAAGAGACCTGGCTTTTAAAACTATATCTTCTGAATGGAAAACAGATTTAATTTACCAAAAAACACTGTAATCTTTGTTTTATAATAAAACATCTTTGTGTTGTCAAGTTGACAAGCTCTATTTAAAGGGATAGTTCACGCAAAAATAAAAATTCGGTCATGAATTACTTACTCTCTAGTTGTTCCAAACCCGTATAAATGTATTTGTTTGGTTGAACACAGAGAAATATATTTGGACGAATGCTTGTAACCAAACAGTTCTTGGACCCCATTGACTACCATATAGTAGGAAAAATGACAATGGTAGTCAAAAGTGTCCCAGAACTGTTTGCTGTCTTACATTCTTCAAAATATATTTCTCTGTGACTGTGTTCATCTGAACAAAGAAATTTATACAGATTGGATGAACTATCGCTGTAATACTTTTTATTAGTAAAACATTTGCAAGACCCACAGCAATGAAGCAAACCAGCATGAAGGTGACCAATAGTAATGATTTGTGAAAAAAATCAACATCATAAAAATGTGTAAAATTTACAAAAGACTTAAGTAACAAATTAGTTCAAGAATTACGTACGCTGTAAAAAAATCCCATAAAATGAAAATAAACCATAAAATGACAGTTAAAATTACATGAAAAATCTGTAAACAAAAAACATCAGGCATTTAAAAAGTACTGAAGATAGAACGATAAATGACGATAACATAACTACTAGATTAATACTTATTTATATATGGTCAGAAGAGAATTTAGCTCAAAATTATATACCAATATCATCTGTAAATGAGTTACCAAACCTGTTTTGTATCAAGTAGACTAAGAATAGTAAAATAACTGAAATTGTAAAGAAATGTCCAAATTCAACAATATAACTAACAAATAAAAATACTGTAAATTCTCTTTTTCTGTAGCACAATATTGCAGTATCACCCTTATATTTTAGGTTTCAATATCACGTGTTCAATGCAAGTTTGTTTGGCGCATCATTTTGGTTTTCTAAGACACAGCACAAGTTTACTGAAATTAAAACACAGCCAAAACAGATGGAGGTTTATTATTCCCTATACATGTCTACAAAGCGCTACCATTTGGACCGACATGTGCTTTTTGTCTCTGATTGTTCTCTTCAAATCGGCACAACTGGAACAGGTAATTGAAACAGAGTGCTCGCCTGGCAGACATGAGCCTAATTGTTACTGACCACCTACAGGGTGCCAAATAGCCTCTGCACTCGAAAGACACCGACACGTGGGGGTAAATGGGGTGTGAAGAATATTTCCAAGTCAGCAAACTTGGGTCTATAATTAGAAGCAATGAATACAGCTGACTACAGGGGTAAACAGCCATCCAAATACTGCCTCAGAGAATCATGGCAGGGAGGCAAATCCATTGCTGTATGGATCCATGGCTGATCGGCTCTTTAGCCTGAACTCTTGGCCTCCTGCGCCTGTGTGAGATTTATAACAACCATGAGAAGTGAACTGTGGCTGAAAACAAAAAAATGCTCCCCTAGAATGTGATGTTGGCATTATTCTGTCTTTTATGATGATTTTATCTGGTTTGGGTTTTGATGGAACCCAAAATATCCCACTGCCTACGATATCCCACAATTCTGTGTGTGCTGTTATAAAAAGGATCATCATTTAATTTAAATAACTCATAAAAAAAATTACTCAAGAGAATGTCGACATGTTTACCTGAAGAAAGAGGTCGCGGTTGATCTGCGAGAATATTGGTGGGTTGTCGTTGACATCAGACACAGTCACCGTCACCTGGACGGCAGAGGATAATGGCGGATCTCCTTCATCGTTCGCTTGCACAGTCAACGAGTAGTGTGTTATCTAAAAAGACAGACACCTAATCAGTGGGATTATAAAGATATAAAAATCTCTGCACATAGAGTCTTCAACAGCAGTCAAACATAAATGACTAAAATGTTCTTCTTTGATCAGCACATTCAAAGCAAACACGACCAACTCTCTGATAAAACAAGTGAGTACATGTCACGGGCGGTGAATCATACGTGCCGCCCGAATTTGCCCCCTTTTCTTCTCCAAACTCAACAGAACTCACCTCCTCCCGATCCAGCATGGAGCGTACTGTGATGTGGCCAGAGCGAGGGTCGATGCTAAACTGCTGCTTGGGATTACCGCTTACAATGGAGTAGAAAATGAAGTTATTTGGGGGCCCGTCGAGGTCGACAGCAGTTACCTGAGACACAATGAACAGGAGATGAGCACACCGAGTGGTATTAAGGGGACGTTCTAAAACGCTTAACGTGAAAAACGCTTAACGTACCTTAACAGCGATCAAGGAAAACAACGTTTCTGTCAAACGAATGGCACGAATGCTCGCGTGGCTATTGCGTCAGTGGGCTAATTGGCGTTGCCGTTTATCTGCGGACCAAGAGCTCGTTCTTTTGACAGCAGCAAGTGTTTAGTACAAGGAAGGTTTGACAGAAATTTGGTTTTCCTTGATCGCTGTTTAGGTACGTTAAGCTACGTTAAGCGTTTTTCACGTTAAGCGTTTTAGAATGTCCCGTATTAAGCAAAGCTTTAAAGCTGTGGATTACGGCACGTTTTTACAAATCGGCAGTCTGAATGAGAAAAAAACTGGGTGCTGATTTTTCTGATCACTTAAATGACAGATGCAGGAAATCATTTACTAGCAGCTGCTACTATAGCGTGGCCAAATACAGTCAGTCAGATTGAGAGCATTTGGCTTTACTTTGCTTCATTTAGCATAGACGGTGTGCAGAAAGTCTCAGAATTACATCAAAGCGGCAGAAGCGTATTTAGATTAGAGAATGACAAACAAAAGAAATAATTAATTTTGTTAACAGTGGTACCAGCAAATACAGATTCAAAGGTAGGCAGCTTTATATTGCGTTGTGTTCAGGAAATGAAACAGGAAGTAATCAGCAGGTCTGAGCATACGGACGTCAAGTCTGAAAGGTGTTATCACTGGAGGTGCAGTGACAGTTAATGAGAACAGATTGTGATACCTGCAAAACAGTGTCCCCAGGTGAAATGTCCTCAGCGGTCACGGCACTGTAGCTGCTGCGGTTAAAGACGGGCGTGTTGTCGTTGACGTCTGTGATATTGATGATAACCGTGGCAATGTCACTGAGCAATGGTTTGCCCCTCGCCCCCTCCACTGACAGGTAATACTGCCGGCTGAGCTCGAAGTCCAGTGTAGCGTTCACCGACAGCGTACCTGTGGCACAGAGCAACAATATCACATCCATTTCAGGCTGGGACGCTGAGTTCCTCACAGAAAGTGGCCTGAAGTGACCGGACTATTTGAGGTTATTTTATTTAAAATATTATTTCTTAATTGTTCTAATGTATTCTTTTATTATAAATAATATATCTTTATATATATATATACTGTATATATATATATATATATTACTTNAGAGAGTATATATATATATATATATATATATATATATATATATTGTATTATGAATTGAATACTATTTATTAAAATGTATGAATGACATTTCAATAGATAAGAAATTAGAGAAGGAAATGTAATTTTAATTTTAAATTTCAAAGAAATGTTGTCTTAAAAAATACATTTTTGGGGGTATCTTGGATACTGCTTCATGTTGAGACAAAATAAATATACTGTATATATATATAGAGTATATTCAGTGTTTCCCCTAGGTTTATGGCTTTGCGGGGGGGGGCTGTGGTCTCTATATTTTTTTGTGGCGGAGGTCCGGACAATACTTTTAAAAATAAATAATGTTAAATCAATCAATCTAATGTTTTATCAGGCCATTTACTTTATATTCTGATAGTCACAGTCTGTATGAAACAGAAGGTCTGGTAACTGAGAAAATGTGTTGTAGGCTCTGGTGCTAAAGCGAAGAACCAGTGGTCTATTTTAATATTTAAAAAAACTACTGACAACAAACTGTAACAACTGAAATAAATATATCATGAGCAGGAGTTACAAAGTTACTAACAGCCTTTCCATGCCATTCATAGAACTGATTCTAAATATTCTTTCCAATTAAAACATGATTCACAATGAAATGCTCTTAACATGCTGATTATTTATGCTATTAATATCATAAATGTTATATGTAGATACAAGACGTTATGTTTTATAATCTGTCACAAACCTATATAGCAAACAGTAAACTGACTTGACAGCTAAAAATACTTTATTACTGCTGCATTTTCGTTTACTTAAGTGTCCATTTATTTACCTGCTCTTTGTGTCTGCAGGTCTTATATGCGACGTGTCTTTGGCGGGAGAAGCAGCGCTCACGGAACAGAAAGGGTTAAAATGAAGCGCGTTTGGCGCTAAATAAAGATATATCGGCAAAATAATCAACATAACTTTCCCTGAGTGCGCGTGATGTGTACAACTAAGTTATGTAGACGCGCTGCTCAATTTAAACCACAGAAATAGTCTGATTTTTTTAATGGTTCATTATGTCTTGCGGTCCGGATGGAACGAAGGATAAACTGGGTGAAAACCTGTCATCCGGTGGTAACTGGGCTTTTGCTTGTCAGGGGCAGGGCATGCGTATTTTCACCACCCTGGGAGCGTTTAAAAACGCAATTTTTTATCTGCTTTTCAGGTGGTTGACGCGACATATTTTCCCACACGCGCTCTCGGTCCGCTGGTGAAAGTGTGCTTACCTGTGTATGTGCGCGGCGCGCGCTTCGGCTCGGAACTCAGAGAGATACAGAGAGCAGAGGAGAATTGTAAAGGCGCGACCACATAGAAACAGAAATGACATGCCGCCATGTAAATAAGATTAATAACATAATGATATTTAGTTTGTTTAGTACGAGAACAAGGTATAGACATGTTATATAGGAAAGGTACCTTAAATGACTTCTCTTGTGATCTAACTCTAACGCTACATAAAAAAAATAATTAACTTGACCTTCAAGGGAGGCGGGAGGTGCGTTGGAGGGGCGGGGCGCCCCCTAAGGTAATGGTAGGGGAAACACTATACTGTATATACCGTATACACACTGTATATATATATATATATTTTTTTTTTAATAAACTGTATATATATAAATGCTGATCCTATAACCTGGAATTTTGAGTTAAAAAATAAGCATGCTCAGGAGTTTTTTCTTTATGCTGCTGTACTTCTGGACCCTTCCATATTTTATGATTCTTATGTTTTGCCATATATCATTATTATTAGTCACCCTTTATTTTTGTCATTGGGTTTTGTAAATATCTAACCAATAAAAAGTAATAAAGAGTGCTTGTCAGCTTCAACAAGACAGTATTAAACCATTTAAAGAGTACAATGTTTTTTCCCATTTCCTGAAAATCAACGAATTTGGACATCAGAGGTTTTGGAAGGACAGCAGTGATAAACATGTTTTTAATGAAAGAAGCAGTAATGAAAGATTTACTGCTCATCTGCTCTATATTTCTCTACTAACAAATTTTACGTCATTGATTAGTACATACTGTTTGTTCAGTACAAAATAGTGCCAAAATAGTGCCTGCTGCTGATGAAGGTAGACATACGGACTAAAGTAGATACAACCGATACTGTGATACTACCACAGTACATCAGTTCAAAACAGAGAGAACACAGAGTAACTAATAAATCTCATGTACTTCCAAGAACTTGACTAAAATCCTTTAAAGTGATAGTTCGCCCCAAAAATAAAAAGTCTGTCATCATTTACTCACCCTCTTGTCATTTCAAACCTGTATGACTTTCTTTCATCCACAGAGCACAAAAGAAGATATTTTGAAGAATGTTGTTAACTGGCCACCATTCACTTGCATTGGTTCTGTGTCCATACAATAGAAGTGAATGGGGGAAAGTGCTGTTTGATTACCCACTTTGTTCAAAATATCTTTTGTGTTCTGCAGAAGAAAGAAAGTCACAAGGTTTGAAATGACAACATAAATGATGACAGAATTTTCATTTTGGGTGAACTATCACTTTAAGACAGCATTTAATGACCACATTTGCAGTATTTAGATATTTAATAAAGCAAATAAATTAAATCAAAAGTGCAATGCTGCCTTTTCTGTTTTTGCCATAATTGTTTATCTTTGACATACGGGTAGACACTAACATGTTTTATTTTGTCTCATACAGTCATAGGTTCATGATGGGCCTGTTTCTGTCCTTTCTGCCCCCCACATTATAATAATGAAACAAATGGTTTCCTGCCAGTGCAGGAATTCAGTTTTCAACAAGTGCAAAATTGCTCTCTGCAACATTCTATTATTGATTTTAAAGATCAAGTGCTGTGCTGTGTCATTTAGTGGCCTTCTTAGAGACCCACCACCATATTATTAATAGGGCTGTGTTTGTCCTTGGCATACGTTCTGTCAATAAAGGTGCGCTTGTGCTTGTGAAGCGCGCGAATTAAGGAGCTCTTGTCAATGTCAAGAGTGATGAAGATGCGCATCAGTGTTCTCTTTCAAAATGCATTTCAACAAGAGTGGCTCAGTCGGGCAAAATGATTATTTGTAGCTAATTTGAAATTGTAATTCATGAAACACAATGTATGGAGTGAGCAATGTGGGTCCTATTTGTATTTGCTGGAAATGTCAGAAATAACAAAATAGTTTGTCGGTACAGATATGACGTGTTCTTGTCAGAGATAAAGTACAATCTGACACTGAACCGTTTTTTGTAATAAGATGTAAAACTGTGACATCTACTGGAAAATTAAAAAACTGGAGGAAATCAATTTCATTTTTGCAACATTATTTTCTTGTCTACAAACAGCTATGAAACTACACCATACCATATAAAAGGTCATAATTATTTTTAAATGTTAACGTTGGTGACATTAGTGTTTTTTAACAGTAAATCACAACAGCTCAGGCTTACGTTACCATCGTCTGGCGAGGATAAACTTCCTACTTCCGTTGTTTAACGCTCTGCCTATTTTTAATTAATGGTGCAAGAACGAGTCAGGAAACATGATGGAGTTTAATAGATTACAGTAACCTGCAAACTAGTCATTTGCAAAAAATCAAGTCTACTTTAAGCTAGGCCATCTCAATTTAACAGAAACATTCGGATCTATCCACTACAAGGTAACGTAAGCTGCAATGATAATTATTAATAGACCTTTAAACAAGATGTAAACAACATTGCTCCAGAAGCAATTCCTGTTTCAGATTTTAACAGTGCACAAATGTTTAACAAAAAAACCCAACAAAACAAGTAGCCTAAGTCATTCAAAAGACAAAAATCATTCTAAAGACTTAATTATATGTTAAATATATTTTGTAAAAATTTAACAGGAAATGCGTAAATTTAGGTCATTGTTGTTAACTTCTTGCACACACACACACACGCACACGCACACACACACACACACACACACACACACACACACACACACACACACACACACACGTTGTAGGGACTTTCCATAATTCTTCCTGTGAGCAGATTTCATTTTTTAACTGAAAATCCATTTTCAATCATTTTCAATTACCAGTTCTTCTTAAATGTCAGTGGTGTTATGTTGTTAATCTACAGCAGTTTCCCTTCTATTTGATTCAGGAGTGTAAGCAACTGCAGTTATGGGTTTATAGCTTTTGAATGAAATTACCACTAAACAGCCTATTTTATTTTTGCATAATGCCTGGTATCAGAACTAATCAGAGTTTAGTATTGTTTTGACAACTAATAAAGAGATCAGTCCAAATCCCCATCAAAGTCGCTTAGGATAAAGGGTCTGAGGATTCAAGATAAGAGGACAGAGAGAGTGGCAAAACTATGTGGAATGAACAGATGGGAATGAACAAGCTGACAAGTGCCCAAGGATTCAAAACATGTCAGCACACGTTCTTCAATTTAACATTTACCCATGCTGAAGAATTTTCCCTCCCTCACAATACAGGAATGAGCCAATGAACAATGTGCAGAATTTTGCAGAGCTGTAATCTACAGTAGGCAAAATAGCCTAACTTTTAACCAACAAAATGATGTCTTAACCTTTAACCTCTAGTGTATTCCATCATTTAAACAAATCCAAACTGATTCCAAACAAGCATGAAAGAGCAACAAAAATAAACCAACCCCTTACCTGTCACTGGGTTTATTTTGAATCTGCCGTCCTCATTGCCTGAAATGATAGTGTATCGCACTGGCTCATTTTCTGTTCCATCTTTGGTAAGGGCAGACAGCGTGATCACTTCTGACCCGATTTGAAATGATTCTGGGATCTGTACGGAGTACTCTGAGCTCAGAAACAATGGTTGGTAGTCACTCAGGACGAATACATGTACGGTGATCTTAGCAAAGGAGAAAAGGTGGCGAGGGAGGCCTCGATCTGTGGCTTTCACAGTCATCTCAAAGATGGGCTTGGTCTCATCAGATAAAGATCTCTCCAGTCTCAAAATGCCTGAGATCTCATCTAGGGAGAAGAATCCACTGTCGGCACCTTGAAGAGAGTATCTCACCTCCGAGTTGATACCTGGAAGAGTTACGCAACATGGCATTTCTCAGTATTTTTCTATTAGAGCAGTAAAGCACAAGGAAATTAAAGTATGATGACTAAAAAAAATTGAGTTCTATTCACAACAAGTCAACGTAAACTAAATATTGCATTCTTTGATTTTGCTCATCTTGTGTTTAGAGAGGATCAAAATAACACCATTAAATCATTTGTTGAAGCCACATTGCATAGTTTGAAAATGGTAAAGCAGTTCGTCCCCGTGACATGAGCCTCTGTGTGTTCTCTGGATGTTCACACACATCTCCAGGTGTGATCTGTCCCTTCCAAACCATGTTTGTCTGTCACAGCTTTCAATCCTACATCAAGCACTGCGTACCTTTACTGTTCCACCTAGATGCATTGTGTCATGCAAAAAGTCAAGAGCTGGGGACTTTTCAATGCTTTCTGACTAAATAAACAGAAAATATGCGTCTATGCATTTGAAGTGGTTGTTCGTTACTCTGCAATGTGTCCGCAGAAATAGTTCCATACAGTACCTGTGTCCGGGTCTTTGGCGTAGATGACAGCAATGGGTGTCCTTATCGTAGTGTTGTCAAACACGGTAATCTCATAGTGGTTTGTGGAGAATTTAGGTGGGTTGTCATTCATGTCCTGCGCCATGAGCATGACGTCTGCCTGACATGAGTGTCCACCACCATCAGTTGCTTTGACAACAAGATCATACTCTGTTTCCCTCTCTCGGTCCAAGACAGCGAGTGTGAATAGCTCCCCTGTTCGCAAAAAAGTTTGAAACGAGACTTTGGTGACATGTCAGACAATAGGGTTAGACAGTGTCGTTTAAAATGTATGGTATCTGAGACAAGCCAATACTTGTAATTTGATAAATAAATGCAAGGATTCATTTTAAGGCATAAGTACATTTCAAACCATTTCTAATCTTGCCTTAATTTTTTTTAGGTTGCTGTCTCAGGAACTTACAATTAGACACAATCTTTTATCTGTAAAAGACATCTAGTATCTTGGTAACCAAAAATAATTGTCTTGTGATTGGGATCAGATAGGATTCCCTGGAAGAGCAGGTCACATAAAATAGATATCATAGATCAAGCACAAAGAATTCCAAAAATGTCAAACAGCCTGAGAAAACTATATCTTATCTTCTCTGCTGAATTTATTTCCTTGAATCTCCACTAAACAAAAACAATCTCAAATTGATTCAAATAGTGAATGCCTCTGAAACTTTGTTAAAGATTGGAATTACCCGTTTTGGAGTCAAGATGGAACTTGTCTGCATTTGGACCGTGAAGAGTAAATGAGATCTGTCCATTGGTTCCAATGTCCGGATCAGAAGCAGAGATCTTCAGAATGAACATGTTGGATGGGGAATTCTCCATGACTGCTTCAGTATAAAGTAACTAGAAGAGATGGGATGTTTTTTTCCAAATGCTGCATTTTCCAGTCAAACGTTGGCATCAAATTAACAAAAAAAATATTTTTTATTACCAATACATTTCCATTTATCTGCTTTTACGTGACTTACTTGCTCACACAGCGGACTGTTGTCATTGACGTCAAGAACATGGACCTCCACATTGGCAGAGGTTTGAAACCTTCCATCTGTGGCCATTATCCTAAGGGTGTATATGTCCTTGTCTTCTCTGTCAAGTGAACTTCGGGAAATCAATCTCCACTCGTCATCTGCTGCTGTGACTGAGAACTGTCCCAATGGGTCTCCATCTTGAGAGAGAACAACACCAACAATAATTGTACAAAAATTCATTTTTGGTGACCTTTTTAATAAATTAGCTTATTACATATATAATTTCTCTCACCTGTTATATAACATACAATCTGTCTATTATCCACAGACACATCTTTATCAGCAGTTGTCAACGTAACAATGGTCTCTCCAGGTCTGCTGTTCTCCAGGATGGATCCTTGATAAAGCTCCTCTGTAAACTCGGGTGGGTTATCATTTTCATCTGTAATGGTCACTTCGACTTGCGCTGAAGAGGACAGTTTAACAACATCCCCGTGATCGGTGGCTACCACATAGAATCTATAAACTTGTTTGGTCTCTGAGTCAGCTTTCTTTAAGGTAGTGATCCAACCAGTTTGTGAATCAATGGTAAACATGTCTCCAATGTCATCTGACTCTGACATGAGTGTATATGATACCTCTCCATTGACATTTGTGTCTGCATCATTAGCTGTCACTTGAATGACTGTTGTCCCAGAGGGCAAATTTTCTGCCAAGAAGGCCTCATAGGGGTCAGCCTCGAACGTAGGCTGATTGTCATTGACATCTTGAACCTCTATGTGCACAGAAACAAGAGATGCTATGTCTGTGCCATTGTGATTAGCTTGGGCAAGGACGTCAATTTTATATATCTTGGTTTTTTCATGGTCAATGTTTTTCTGCATCAAAACTGTACCGCTGTCTTTATCAACAGCAAAAACGTGGTCTCTGTTGCTGTCCACGGTGTTTCCGTTCACCAAGCTGTATATAAGGGGCATATCAGCGTCTGCCTTGACCGTTCCTATCTCGTATCCGATGGGGAGGTCTTCATATGCTGAGAATGAGTACAGTGGTTCGGTAAACCTGGGAAGAACCACCTCTGGCGGGAGTACTTTAACCTGTACTGGTACAGTGGAGTTGTAAAAAGGAATGCCTCCATCTCGAGCCTTAACTTTGAAATTGAAAATCCTGTTCTCTAAACCAACCAGACTCTCTTTGACTCTGACCACACCAGTAAATGGATTGACCTCAATAATGTCCTCTGTAACTTCCTCGGCTTCTTCTACCGTGTAAGTGACATCAGCATTTTTACCTTCATCTGCATCGTATGCCATTATCTCTATCACCGGCGAGCCTTTGTTCACCGTGGACTGAATGGAAACCTGATATTCTGAGGCTTTAAACTCAGGGGCATTATCATTCTCGTCTGTTAGAATAATCTTTACGGTGCAAAAGCCCACTCTTCCACCACCATCCTTAGCCATGACCTTAATAGCAATCACTCTTTGCGATGGATTTTCTCTGTCCAAGGACTGAGAAGTCACGATTTGTCCATCTTCACCGATGGAGAACTTCTCATCCGCTAGCTTGTTAATGATGGTGTAATCGACGCTGCCAAATGGCCCATCGTCCGGGTCAATAGCAGCCAGTCGAATCACACGTGTTCCTATTTCTGCGTTCTCTGCCAGATCGGCCTCATAAATGTTTTGGCTAAAATGGGGGCTGTGCTTGTTGCCATTGGACATGTCGATGTTAACTGGGGCGGTCTTCTGAAACACGCCATCGGAAACAGCAACAGTGAGGTTATAAAATGGATCTAGTTTTCTCTTGCACACATTTGAGAATGAGATGAGTCCAGATGATTCATTGATTGAAAAATATCTCCCTTCATTACCAGAGAGTATCTTGTATTGGAGATCATCCTTGCTGTCGGGGTCTGAGGCCTGAACTTTGATAGCTATGTGACCACAAGTGGCCATTTCATCAAGAGTGGCTTGATAAGATGACTCGCTAAAATTGGGAGGGTTGTCGTTAACATCTATTACTTTAACAACAATGATAGCCTCACTGATGAGTGGGGGTGTACCCTTATCTGTGGCTTTAACTTTCAATGTGAACTGCTGTTTGGTTTCATAGTCTAGGACTTGCAATGTCACCAAAAGTCCGCTTAGAGGATCAATTTCAAAACAGTCTGTTTCTTTGTCAATCAGTTGGTACGTTAAATCTGAGTTCCTTCCAGAATCTTTGTCTGTGGCTGAGACCTGTATAACAGATGTGCCAACCGGAAAACCCTCAGAGACATCTGCAACATAAATGAGCCTTTGAAAGACAGGAGCATTGTCGTTCATATCTTCCACATCAATCTCAACTTTGGCCTCGGAAAATGTACCGGTGACTGAATCTGTGGCACGGACAGTCAAAATATGCTTTGTTTCAGTCTCATAATCTAGAAAATCAGTGACACTTAAGACTCCTGTTTTGAAATCAATGTGAAAAAACTTGGAGGCGTCTTCTTCCTCTAGATTGTAGATAAGGCGGTATCCCTCTGGGTTTCTCGCTTGCACATGCAGGATAGTTGTAAAAGGAGTAATATTCTCAGGTAATTTCAATGGGTAGAACAGGCTTTGAAATATTGGATGGGAACGATTTTGCACTTGGATGTAGAGTGTTCCTGCCACTGACAGACTGGGCTCACCTTCGTCTGATACCAGCACAGTGAGCTCGTATTTATTCATTGACTCAAAGTCTAAAGGTCTTTGTAAAGACACATCGCCAAGCAATGGGTCGATTCGAAAGAGACCGAAATCATCCTCCAATACAAAATTCAAAGATCCGTTCTCACCAAAGTCATCGTCAGTTGCCTGCACTTGAAAGAGAACATCCCCTGGTTCAGTCTCCTCAGATATCATCAAAGAATGAGGCAAATTTGATATCCTGGGAGCATTGTCATTGATATCATCTATGAAGACCTTAACATGGGTGATGTCTACACGGGGTGGATGTTTCATGTCTTTGACTTCTACAACCACATCATACACATCCTGCTCTTCTCTGTCGAATGGAATGCCCGTCGTCTGCAGGACTCCGGAGGATGGAATGACTACAAATCTCTCATGTGGGTTTAAAACAGTGTACTGCAGAGGCTCATTGAGGTAGCTCCCGGTTGCTCTTAGGACAGCTACAATTTTTACAGATGTAGTGCTCTCCTGTACTGTAGCTACATGCATCCTCTCCTCAAACTTCAGACGTGTTTTTGTTGCATTGGTGATGTTGATTTTCACCATTGCAGTGTCTTTGTATAACCCATCTGAGGCAATGACTTTCAACTCATTGTAGGACTGTAGTTCAGACATGTCGTTTATCAAGATGATTCCAGCCGATTGATCTATTTTAAATATGTTATTATAATTACTATCTGAAATTTTGTAAGTGATGGTTGAATCCGCATCATGAGCTGTCACTTGCATTACTTCCATGTCTTTAAAAACAGGTAACATAAGGGCAGTTTCATATTCAGGTAAATCAAATTTTGGAGGACAATCATTAAAATCCAGAACACGAATATTCACTCTGCATGGTTTGGAAGCACTTAGCGAGGGCTTGCCCGAATCCCAAACCTGAACACTAAAGAAATACTCAGACGTTGACTCAAAGTCAACTGTAGATTTTAAAGAGATGGTGCCCATGCTTGTGTCTATTTTGAACACTTTCTGAGCTGCAGGCTCAAGGATTTGGAAAATCAGAAGAGCATTTGTGTCTTTGTCCGCATCTGATGCCTTGATCACCAGCGGTGTATTGTTGTCTCCAGTTATAATGCTGTTCACAGGTGCCGACTCAATGATCTGCCCATAGTAAGTGTCCTGATAGAAAACGGGGGCATTGTCATTTTCATCTATAACATACACGTAGACGACAGCATCAGATGAGACTCCTGCAGTATTTGTAGCTCTTATTTTCAGTTGATAAGAAGGATTCTGCTCAAAGTCAAGTGCCTTTTGGACAGACAACAGTCCAGAGTTGATGTTGATGTCGAAAATCCCACTGGGGTCTCCTTCAGTGATTTTGTACAACACTGAAGTAGGGCAGCTTGCGGAGACAGGTAACACTGGGGAGTTTGGAGCTATGGCCTCACTTATCTCAGTGATGTATTCATCGGAGGAGAACTTGGGAGGTGTAAATCCAGACAGCTTTACAGTGATGGTAACTGGGCAAAGGGCACTGCGTTGGGGAAATCCTTGATCTGTGGCTTTCACTGTGAGGTGATACTTCTCCTGAGGAAATCTGTCCAACATCTCAGCCACGCGGATGCTTCCTGTCACCTGGTTGATATCAAAGGAACCATCCACATTCCCACCTGGAGAGAATATGTGAACATATGAAGAAAATGTTGGCTTGTCAGAAACAAACAACATATAATTAGTATTTCTTAACCTAAAGGCAACATTTATTTTATATCTGTGCTTTCCCATGAATTCTAGTTGCTGCTTTTCTAAGTAAATATTAAGCAAATCCGAAATGCAAACATAACATATCTTACCAGTGTGAAACGAATAAACAATTTCTGCATTGCTTCCTGTATCCTTATCCAGGGCTTTGACTCTCAACACTTCTGTTCCAGCAGGTGCCAAATTACTTATGGTACCTTCATAAGTATTCATAAAAGCTGGGATGTGGTCATTACAGTCCTCTACGTGCACAACAACCTTCGCAAAGTTCTTTTTTATTGGGATCGTATCTCTGACCTGCAAAGATAAAATCAGTGTTTCAGGTGGTGTATGTCATTAAGATTTCAAAGAGACAGACAGGCAGTCTTCTGACCCTTTTAGTTAGGAATTTTGGGAGGTCTGGAATGTTTGGAGAATGTGGATTTATGGTTTTCCTTGGATTTTTACCCCTCCTTATCATTGTATCCATCACTCTTTTTACCTGAATTCAAATTTGTTCCACATCTAATTGCTAACATAAAACATCTTATGACATGACATTGTCATGCCAATTAAAGAACACTTTTTTCCAGAGTGTAGCTGAATCTAAAGGCCTATCATTAGCATTTACATACGACCTTGAGACAAGAGTCTAGTTAAGTCAAGAGTCACTTTACCATCACAATGAGAGTGTGAGTCGAAATGGTCTCGTAGTCTAGCTCTTCTTTCAAGACGAGCACACCACTTTTTTGGTCCAGGTGAAAATATTTTAGGCTGTCTGGGTTCAGGCTACTATGGATGGTGTAAAAGAGTCCACTGTTGGTGTCTGCATCCTGGGCACTGATGTGAAGGATCTCCTTCCATGGAGCTGTGTCCTCTGGCACTCTCACCTCATAGATGCTTTTCAGGAACATGGGCCGATGCTCGTTTATATCCATTACTCGAATGTAGGCCTGAAGGACAATCCCAGATAGCAGATTATTGTCTTACATTAATTTTAAATGCTATTAATATGTTGAGTGCTCAGTGTATGATGGATTTGACATGCTCGCTCATACCTGAGTGCTTATAGTCTGAATGCCATCTGTGACTCTGACAGTCAAGTTGTAATTCGACTTTACGGCTGCATTCATACGCCGGGCTTTGATAATGCTCCCTGTGTTCTTCTCAATGTAGAAGTCCTGTCCTTCATCACCACCTTACATACAACATCAGCTATTGGTTAAATTGACAAGTTTTGCACGTTTCGTGGTTTATCATAGACACCTTTCTTCAAAACCATAGCGGGTGAACCTGTACGCATTCATTCAAGGCTAAGTGAGTAATGTAAGGTTTTGTGACAGTAAGATTTAACTATGCTATAATTCACATGCAAGTCTTCAAAGGCATAGTTCACACACAATAAAAATTCAGTCATTGTTTACTCATATGGGTTGTGTTACCACATTAAAGCGAAGTAGTAAGTACCGTGTTTTAATTTCTCATGAACTAACCCTTCAAAGCCAGCATGAGCCATTTAAGTGCACAATAACTGGATGACATGCCCACATGAGCAACAAAAGCTTTGATGAAAATTTCACACACATTTCACAGTTTGACTACCATTCACACAATGTATCTGCATGACACCTGCATGAGCATTTGATCTTTTTATACAAGGTATGGGTATAAAGCAGAAAACAAGGTCCTATCAGGAGGGCACTCCTGAGTGACATTGTACATGTACATGAGATCAGCACTACTGTTTAAGGGAAAACATTTGGCATGTGCATAAAAAGAGCAGACGTCTTTCACATTGGGGGTAAATGCATGCCTGCTTTAACAGATGGTGTTTAGTAAGAAATCCACCTATTGATGGGTTTTTAGTTTCAAAGTGGCTTTTTATTTTAAATTTCACACATTAAGCAATCTTTAAATGGATAGATCATCGGGCTATGTCTAATGTCTAATGAATAATTCTTTTGACATTAACATTAACAAAGATTAATAAATGCTGAAACTATTTTGCTTATTGTTAGTTCATGATACTTAATGCCTTTACTAATGTTAACAACTACAGCCTTATTGTACAGTGTTACCAATGTGTCATTGTAAATGTACATAGTATGATACTTAATTAGGATTATGTATGACAAATCCAGAGAAAAGTGTGAGATTCTTATAATGTGTAATCCTGTTTCTGCATCATAAAATCTGTTCCACCGCATTGACCACAGTATCCTGATTAAAAGATAATGCTGCTTGTGCATAAGAGAGTGTTAAGGAATGTAAATTAGCACTGGTCCTGCCATAATCGTATCACACTTCTTAGCACCCTGTAGATAAAACAAGTTCTATAGCCAACAGGTGAACTTTGTGACTTACTACAGTACAAATAGTCCTGATTTATTTCACCCGCACCTCTTTTATCTGTGAGTGAGTCTGCAGGACTGAAGGTAAGAATGCAGGAGGAAAAGTGAAGGTCAGTGCTTAACTGGAGGCAGTAGTGGGTAGGTGGGCCCTAAGAGACTGACGGTGGAGCTATCAGGAAGGAGCTCCTCTGGTGCTCTGGCTTGTCATCTGAAGAAATGTTGCTCCACTAAGCCTTCTGGCACAGATCTTATCCCAGGGTGGGAAGCAACAACATCACAATGACACCAGACTCCCTGTACTCTACCATGTGCTCAAGACAGTCCACACTACAGTAGGATTTACATTCTTTAACCTTTGACTTCAATAAAAATGTTTGCCTAAAATTTGTGCTTTTGCTTAGCTGTTTTTATAAAGTAATGCTTTAAAATAGAGACGCACCGATATATTGGCCAAGTATCGGTCAATAAAAGCAGTTTTTCAAATTATCAGCTATCGGCTGATACAGTAGGTTAAAAATTGATCAGGGCTGATAAATCCTGTCAATCAAAAGAGGACAGGAAAAGGCAATGAATTTGATCTTCGTATATAGAAAATTTTAAGATCGGGTATCATGCTATGTTATGCATTCTGACTTCTTTACACTTTAAACATGCTGGCTTCTCATGCTTAACATGGTCAACTTGTTTAAAAACGAGTTGGACATATTACATAGTATTTCTGTGCTTGATACAATCCCCAGCACTCCAACCTGTTTCGGAAAGATTTTTATAAGTCTGGATCCCTGTTTCGTAAGAGCCATCCTATTCCTTTTATTGGGCAATTCTCCCGGAAAAGCACAGCAAGGCGAAAGAAATAGCCCGCCCACGCACCAACCGACGAGCGATAGTAAGACCCGCTTATCAAGATTGGCTGCGCTGTGGGCCTGCAGCTGCAGCTCATTACTCTTGCAATAGTGAGAGAAGTCAGTAGTTTGTTTGTTTACAGCATTTCAGTGATGGATGTTATATAACGGTGGATATAACGCTGGATTTGGAGATTGTTTGAAACTGATAGATGTCGCGGACCCGGTGCTAAAAGATGCCGGACATGAACTGTACGCAGTAAGTGAAACTGAGTGATATGTCTGTATTTTGTTGGCAATCAGTGCATACGTGCATAATGTAAAAAACACGAAGGGATTAATGCGATGATGTTGTGTGCTCGTGCTCTAGTTCCGTACCACCTGCCTGCCTCCAGCAGCTCGTCTTTTTCCGGAAATAATCGTACAGCTGTTTCTCTCTTTTATAAATTTGATCAAACTAAATACTCTTCGAAGATACGACGTATGCAATACTACTGTATAGGTCCTCAAGATTAATATGAGATTGGCAGAAACTGTGTGTGTTACCCGATCTTTAAAACAGACTACAGAGTTATACTCAATCATTTTTAGACATTACTAAAGTTAAAGAATGCAATTTTTAAGCACCAAACACAACTTTAAAAATGTTGATGTTTTTCAGACTTATAACTGGTTTCTAGCGGTCAACTTACAAACGTCTTAAGAAACAAATGAGTGTTGCTTACCAATAATGTCAAACAAAAGTAGATTCTTGGTTATCTCTGTGTGGATGATTCCCACCATATCTGTTACAGGATCTGTTTCCATAACCACATAGTTGAATGGGGGCTCATCGAAAGCCAACACCTCAGAGCTTGGCTCGGGTTTAGGAACCCACTCAACATGCAAACGGGCCTTAGACATTCTAGGAGGATTGCCTTGGTCTGTTGCTTTTATCTATGAGATTTTAGCAGAAAATGAAATTAAAAGGTGTAATTTTTCAGTTTACTCTTCAGATATAAATAAATGCATCTTTTATGTGATTTTTAAGAAGATTTAATGCAATATCTTAAATGTCATACCGTCAGAATACTGTAGTTGCCTCTAACAAACTCTCCTCTAGCTGTCACCACTCCAGTATGAGGATGAATATTAAATCTATCCTCAATACTGTCTTCCAGGCTGTACGTGATAATCCCATTAGGCCCCATGTCGTCATCACGGGCAACCATCCTGCAGATGTCCTGGGGCTCGGCTGTGCTCTGCCATTCGGGCAGTTTTACCTGGAAAAGCTTATGACTGAACTGAGGGCTGTTATCGTTCTCGTCCAAGACTTCAATAACTACGGTGGCAGTGGAGCTTAATGGAGGAGCGCCTTTGTCTGATACCATCACCTAAACAAGGGTATGGAGGCAAACAGACATCATCCTCAGGTGAGAAAATCACACGGGTGTTTCATTTGTTGTAAACGTAAAGCACAGGGCATTTGAAGGATCAATAGATAGTTTTAGCAGCAACAACGTGATCAAACATTGTGTGGCCCAAACTTAACTTCTGGTAGACCTCCGCAAAGAATCTATAACTGTTGAGTAGTTTTAATTTTATTTCAAACAATTAATTTACAATAAAATATTAATATAAACTAAATATAAAATAAATTGTTATATTACTAGCCACTTGCACAGAGTGATAACTAAACACAGACCCGAAGTTAACTTTGGGCCAAGTGTGTGCGTCCGACGAAACCGTTTATTGCATGCATTATCAAAGCAAAACAAATATATTTCATTTAATTATCATGCATAAAATAAACATTGTTATCAAAGCAAAAACAAATTTTAAAGAATTGGAGGTTTAAGTTTTGTGCCTTGATGTAGTATTTTGCTACTATGGAAAGGAATTAAATAAGACATTGCTGATATTAAAATACTAACATCTGCATGAATACTGAAATCTGCAAGAAATTAATAGAACTGGCTCCAAGGTTAATTATTTGTCTAAATGTATTGAAGTGTTAAAAAAACTCAAATAATTAATTAGTTACAATACAGAAAGACAAGTAAAATCCATTAAATTGTTATTAGGCAACAAACACATGATTTTTATCGATACAAAAATGTGAATTCTTCAACTGTTACCATAAGAAAGTGTTTTAACCGTCACGTTTAAAATTGTTCTTAGATTATCCAACATAATATTGCCATCCTATAAATCAGTGTTTCCTAACTTTGTGCATCAAGCATCCTTCTGTGTACCCTTTCTCTGGAAAAATGTAAATAATTTATCTTATATTGAACAATATTGCCTTTAGAACCATGCAACACATTTACTTTTAAGAAATACTATACATGAACTGTTCAAAAATACTGTTTTGAATGTTATTTCAGACTTAAATTTGGGGGGGAATTATTCCCACTGTCACCCACCCACAGTGAAAAAATGTGTTGGCTACCCAGAGGATATATACCATACAAAAAAACTGCATAATGTTCTCCAAATGAAGACTTAGGCCTTAGGATCATAACCTGTTAAACTTAAGGAAGCGAATGCACCAACCTCAATAATATGCTCTGCTTTTTGTTCTCGGTCCAAGGCAGCGAGAGTGTGGATCACACCTAAACAAACATAAAGGGGAAGAAACAAACAGATTGAGCAACGACAGAGCCTTTAGATGGACTGCACACCTGTTTATTCCCCCCATGTTGCCCGTTTTACTTTCTCTTCCCACAGGTTTTGTTTTAAAAGCCTTTTCTGTGTTTATCTACACTGTTTATTTTAGGTCAGCCTGTGGTATACGTGCCGTGGGAACAGTGCTTATTATTCACGTCCACAGTAACGTGGAACCACTGCAACCGAGAAGTGCAAAAAAACAGTGTAACGGATTAGCATGAGAGGTTTTCAGATATCTTTTCACGACAATCTACGAGAGTGCTCCATGACAGCGGATGTTAGCCTAGGAGTGGACAAAATGCACCGCTGCAAGAAACACTTGAAGTGTCATTTCGGTGGGAGAGGACAGCCCCCACGGCGTCTTTTAACCTCTGCTGCACTGAAAACAAATCCTGCTGGGATTTTATGACAGCCTGTATTTAGGCAGGTGATCCTGGAAGAGCAAGTCCAGAAAGCATGGTTTTGACATCAGTGCCCACCTGTGGGAATCCTACAATAGAAACGGTACAATAGATGCAAAATGCACAGATTTAAAATGTCTTAAGTGCTTTAGCATTCAGATATAAATCAACAAATACGAAAACATTACCACAAACACCCTTTGTTTTAATCAGAGAATTTAACATTTGATGATGTAAGCCGTATTCTCAACCCACCCAAGGACTATTCGTCTTATCTGTTTGCCCGTTCTAGAATATATATCCGTTAATATACCGTAAATGAGCTGTTATTGTGGCGCTAAGCTGTTGAGGCAGTTAGCTTAGTCACGGTGTTCTCTTTAGTGATGAATCATCTGTGCTCGTCCTGTTCTGGCATGGAGAGACGTGAAGAGAGAAGTTCATTCCTCTCAGCCCTGAGGGAAACAGCTAAACTGAAGTGAAGTGTGATTTGTCGCCATCTCTGCAGCTGATTTGAAATGCAGCGTTGATTTTATTACACTTTCATATTCATTTAGCATTCTCCTTGATCCTCTCTTGTAGCCTACTGTACGTCCATACGGCATTCATAAAAAGCTCTCTGTGTCTTTTAAGAGTAATAGTTCAATGTCAGACTAGTTTAATGAAAGACGTTTTCGCTTCAAGCGCTGTGAAAGAGATAATGCATTGTTGTACACTCTTAACATCTACAAACGCCGCAAGAGCATTTCAGTGTGATGTATCCTTTATATAATGCACCCCAACCCCCTATGTTCTGCTTTGTAATTCATGTCTATTAGCTCAGGGTGGAGCAGATAAAACAACAAAGGGACAAGACTTGGTAAGACAAGTGTAAGCTTGCAATGCTGGTTAATGCGGTTCCAATTTTCCTAGCTACTGTTCAAAGGCAAGGTTAAGCTGCAAAAAGGGTCGGAGGTGTTGCATTTTGTGATTGTGTGCCTGCTGAACAACTATTTTCACCCTTGACCCACAATTACCCACACTGATCACAGTATTCACAGTAATAAGAGACACTATTCGTTGTGCCCTTCACGTGGCATACCACCGTTACATAAAACGTGTGCCTAGACATGTTTACTCATTGGTATTATCACATGAGATGAATCACCATCAACAACATACTTAAAGTGTTTACCTGTTTTTGCATCTATGCTGAAATACACACGCTGAGAGTCAAGGATCTGGAAAGTTAGTTTGCCCTCGGAGGACTTGTCCATGTCGGTGGCAGATACTTTGAGGACAGATTTGTCCTTTGGCAGATTCTCTTGCACCGAGGCGAAGTAAACAGGTTGGGAGAGCTCAGGGGGATTGTCATTAATATCCAAAACCTCAATGTAGACCTCAGTCCAGGATAGCAGTGGTACGGTGCCCAAATCTTTTGCATAAACTGTCAGCCAGTAGTGAGGCACAGCCTCACGATCCAGAGGAGCTGCGGTTAGAACAACACCTGCAAAGCAGAAACAGAATCGATGGGAAATACCAACGTGAAAAGAAATGACCATTATGACATTCTGCAGTAAATTGAGCTATCATGTATGATTTTGTTCAAATTTTGTTGAGGTCCAATAGCCGCATGCAGTTATGTTTAATGTTCACCATCTGTTTTCTGAGATTTCTGAAAATTGTTGTTAAGAACATTTGACGTCTGTACTTAAATTCTGAAGTATTGCTAAAATAATAAGGAATCCACAGAACAATGTTCTGTTGAGTATGATGTGTACTATTTACAGCCACAGAAAAAATAAAGTTTTTCTAAATTTACTAGTTATAGGTATGTGTGAAACAATCATTTTGGCTTATTCTGTGAACTACTGAGAACATTTCTCACAAATTTCAACTATTTGTAAATATTTTTTTTCTGTGGCTGTAAATACACTATAAAGTGTATAGGGGGTATGCCTTTATAGAAATGTATAGAATATGAAAAAGACAAACATGATATATTGTTTGGCATATGTGTAGTTGTGTACTTTGTCAAATTTGTCAAACTTTGTAAATAGTATTTGTTTCTCAACTCAACTCAACTTTATTTATATAGCGCTTTTACAATTTTCATTGTTACAAAGCAGCTGTACGTAAGACATATTGACTATAAGCAAAACAATTAAAGTTGTACCTGCAAAAACAAGAAAAAGTTGAAAACACAGAAGACAGACATACCCACATACAAAACACTCCACACACACAATATGCACACGTACTAACACACATAGACATAGACACACACACACGGACGCGCACGCACACACACACGTACACAGACAAGTACGCGCACACACACAGACACGCACGCACACACACGCTCAGTGAGAGCACACATTTAAGATAAAGGAGAGAGAAGCACAGGTCAAATATAACAGACTATAAATTCCTTTATGCAATATTAATTAAGTAAAACTTTAAAATTCTAAAGCAGCCCCCCCCTGGCCAGGTAAATACTGCAAAAAACTGTGCAAACGGTGGCGAGGACCCCAAAACTCTAATCGAGAAAAAAAACCTCAGGAGAACCCAGGCCCAACCAGGGGATTCCAGTTCCCCTCTGGCAAAAGCTGCTGCCTCTGCACAAGCTCCAGAGAGCTTGCACAACAAGGCTAAATAAAATAAATAAACTTACTGATAAGGTAAATTATAGTTTAAGATTATCATTAATAATCTAATAGCATTTGAAATTTTTTGGCGAAGACGTGTCAGGTGACCGCGTCCTTCTTTATCCAGCTCTATCATCTCAGCTCTTGTCAGGTCACTGCTTCCCATTCTCCGCTCTACCATCAGGTCTGGCCATGAAGATGTGTCTCTGCCTTAGTGAAGCATGTAAATGAAATATTGTAATCTTAAACATACCTGTTTCTTCATCAATCGTGAAGACGCCATGCCCTGAGCCATCATAGATGTAATATCTGACCACTCCATCTCGTCCAAGATCATTATCCACAGTGGTCAGTGTCAAAACCGTGGTTCCTATGTTAGCGTCCTCCATAACTACTGCGTTATGAACAAAGAGGGTAAAGGTAGGCCGGTTCAGATTTTCATTGACATCCAACACTTCAACCTCAATGAAACATGAAGACGATAAAGACCGGGGCTTTCCATGGTCTACAGCTCGAACGGTTAGATTATAAAACTGCTGTTTTTCGAAGTCCAGTTCACGCTCCAAAGTCAAGCAGCCTGTGGAGGTATCCAGAAAAAACGTTCCAGTTTCACTGTTCCTCAGGTTGTAGCTTATAAGACCTCCGCTCTCCAGATCTAAGTCAAAACTTTCCACCCATAACAGCACCGTGCCTAAGGGAGCATCTTCAGGAACTTTTACCTTGAATACTGTGGGTACAAACTTAGGAGGATTGTCATTAATATCTTCTAGCACAACCACCAGATCTGCAAATGAGAAAAGCTGCGGGTCCTGCTTGGCTTGATCTCGTGCCTCAATTTTTAGGTCATATCGACAGAAGCTTT
This sequence comes from Triplophysa rosa, assembly GCF_024868665.1. Classification (NCBI taxonomy): domain Eukaryota; kingdom Metazoa; phylum Chordata; class Actinopteri; order Cypriniformes; family Nemacheilidae; genus Triplophysa; species Triplophysa rosa. Next base: position 8,786,150 of record NC_079902.1, read on the forward strand.
CTCTATCTAAATGGCCAATTACCTTCACCTCCCCTGTGAATTCATCAATCTTGAAGAAATCTGTGAAGGTTTGCAGTGAGTATTTCAACTCCCCATTGTCATCAGCGTCAAAATCTACTGCTTTTACCTTAAAGATGCTTTTGTCAACCTCTGTGTCTTCTGGGATCCTTATAATGTATCTTGGCTGAGAAAACTGTGGTGGATTATCATTGGCATCTAAAATACTGACGGCAAGCAACTTCCATGTAGCCATTTGTGGAGAGCCTAGATCATACACTGTGATGTTCAGAATGTAAAATTCTTTTTGCTCTCTGTCCAGTGCACAAATGACCTTGAGGTCACCCGTGTTCATGTCAGTAGTAAAACACCCGTCCTCATTTCCACTGGAAATTGCATAGACAAGCTTTCCATTAAAGCCGGAATCATTATCAGTGGCATTAAAGTGCAAAACGGACCCATTGAGAGCAAAGTCCTCCCTGATGTCTATCGAGCTTGGTGTGCCCATGATAAACTTTGGAGAGTGGCGGTTAATTATATGAACATCAGAGATCAACTCGTCGTCTTTGACGGATAGTGAAGGCTTAAATGATTCGATAAGCTTCTCTGTCACCTGCTCAGTAATTCCTGTGTCTTTGCAATATGTGGTGGCGTCAGTTCCCTTGGCTGTGATATGCACTGTTACAGTGTTGGAATCAGCCTTATATTTTCCATCTGTTGCTGTTATTTTAAGTATATATAGAGAATTATCCGTGTCTACATAATTGGAGGGAATGGCCTTGGCAAGTGTAATGGTGCCAGAAACAGGGTCGATAGCAAACAATCCGTCGTCATTTCCAGACTCTATCATGTACATAATCTGCTGCAGCTCATCCAGATCAAGTACTGACATCTCTGCAATGCTCTCCCCCACCGCGAAGTCTCGGGGTATGGAGGCATTGCACGCTACCCGCTCAAACACTGGAGCGTTATCATTGATGTTGGTCATGGTGATGGTTACCGAACATTCGCTCGCTCTGCTAAAAGGGCTGCCGCTGTCAGACGCCCAGATTCTGAGGTGGTACCACCGCTTCATGAGTTCATAATCGAATTCGTCAAAGGTAGAAATTACACCGGTGAATGGGTCTATAGTGAAAGGCACGGGAGATGTGTTTGCTATTGCATAGGTCACAAAACCGTTGTTATCTTTGTCAACATCAATGGCAGAGACGGCTAAGATGCTTGTTCCGATTGGAACATTTTCAGGAAGAGAAGCTTGGTATGAGGGCAATGTGAAACTAGGGGCATTATCGTTTTCATCAATTACATCTACTGTGACCCGGGTTAACGCTTCTCTGTTGTTTACCATGACATCAAACTCATAATGAGATTGTTTTTCAAAGTCAAGAAACTGTGTTGTTACGATTACACCAGTTTCGGCACTGATTTTGAATTTATGGCTGTCTGGGTTTTGCTTGATGCTTAAGGTTATATTTTTGACATTCTGACCTACGGACACTCTAACCACATGACTTTGCGGTGGAGAAAATTCGCTAAGTATGACTCGATAGTGTTCCTGTTCAAATTTCATAGGTTCAGATTGAGATGCTAGGATGTGCACATTTTTTATTGTCGTTAGCAAAGTGGGGTTACTTTTGTCTTTTGCTTGAACAGAAATGTTCAACCCAAATGGATTTTTCGACCACTCAATCCGTTTTGTTGAGACCAGCTCAAAGCCACCATCCCTCACAGCAGACAGAACAATCTGAAAGCTCTTCACTGGATCCCCTTCAACTATACTTAAAGACGCCGTTTTCTCCCTCTCCTTGGGTTCCATGTTGATGTTTACGCTTATCGTGCCATCATCCGTTTGAGGATTTGCAACTCTGATGGGTGTGATAAGGGTAAAGTCTTCTATTACCTTTTGTACGCTCACAACAACCGTTGCAACATTACCAAACTTTTGCACGCCAGAGATTTTCTTTGTCCTGTCCTCTGCCAGTACAGTGAGCTCATACTGGTCTCTCTGACTAGCGTTAAGTCTCTTGACAAGTGAAACAGTCCCAGTGAAAGGATCGACAGCGAAGGGGTGGGATCTGGTTGTGAATGAATAATAAAAGTCAGCGTTGCTGCCAATATCAGCATCTGTTGCGCTTACTCTCACAAGGCTCGACTTGATTGGTGTGTCCTCTTTGATTTGCACATGATACGAGGCCGGGTAAAAGAGCGGTTTCAGATCATTGGTGTCAAGCACCTGGATCAATACCTTTGTTCTAGCCTTGTTGTCATAGGTGCTCTCAGTGGCCTCCACGGTAAGAGTATAGATGTCCCGTACCTCTCTGTTGAGCACAGCCGAGTTACTGCTTCGGGTTTTGATTCTTAGAAAGCAGAAATCTCCCACGACTTTCTCCTCGGCTTTGAAAAAGCTGTCATCATCACCAGCCACAATCTTGTACTTGATGTCCCAGAAGGGATCAGATAGTATGATGCCCGTCTGTACGGGGTTCTCAACATAGGTTCTGGGGGCAGAGTTCTCATAAATGCTGGCATTATACAAATGATGGGTGAACTTCAGCGGAGAGGTGTCTTTAAGCAGACTTCCCTGACATTTGATTATGGTTGCTAGGACTGCTACGACAGTGAGAATTATGGCTGTGTCTGTGAAAGCCATTCTCACCGTCTCAACATGGACCCGCAGACCTGAAAAAAAGGAAAGGATGTGTTGAAAGGTGCATTTTAATATTTCTGACAGGTAAACCATGCTATATATGTGAAATATTTGACCAGTGTATAACCACAGAGAAGACCACAGTCGGGTGTTTTTTTACAAGTCCTGACAAGCTAGAACTGTTTAAAACAGATGATACATTTTCACTCGGTTTAGCCGGTCTTTGTCAAATACAGTTTGCATGTTTGAACGACTGTGGCACTTTTCCAACGACTGTTAAAAAACTTACTACAAAGGAATTCATTTTACTCTTACATTTCCTATATAAATTACAAGCGATAACCAAATAAACCATAAATCTTTTTCTCTCTATTTTCCTGTATCTGCCTCTCTATCTGTGTTTGAGGGGGGTGACTAACACACAAGTCACAAAGAGATAACTCATGACTAAAAAGGAACATGAAGATTGCGTGTGAGTTGGTTACATCAACAATGCTTTTCCAACTTATTTGAAAGCTTCAAAAATCCAGCCGGTAAAAGTTGTGAAATCCCTTGGGGTGAGTCTGTTAGCAGTAGGATGTGCCGTGTGCTAGCCTGCAGCCTACACTCTCACAAGTACCTGTCACCACACGCTCAGCCGGGCAGCAGAGCCTCTCAGATCTTATTTCACAATCAGATCTCACCTCGCCAGTTTCGTTAGATTCAATGACATTTAAGGATACTGTGAACATCTTAGCATGCAAGCACCTTTGCTGTTATGAGACTGCATAATATAATAAACCAAACCAAAAAGAGTGTTGGGAAAGTAACATCAAATGTTTTAAACATTTACTTTTGTAAAACATGTAAGCCAACAAGGAGAGGTATTTGTTTCAATTTCCTGTATTTATACATTATTATCAAAACTTTCTCCTGTATAGTTTGTGGTGCATGGGTTTATAGTCACTACTTTAACTTAAAACCTCCTGGATTATTCTAGCTTCTCGGTTGGTTTGTTGTTTGCAAAAGTTGTGGCCAGAGCCAAGCATCAACATGCCCATTGATGCGTCATTTTCTAGAGAACAACTAGTTCTACTGTAGTGCAGCATTACGAAGGACGTGAAAAGCCGCTTCAACTGCCAATTTTTTATGTGAAATATTTTTATTCGTAGCGAAATAAAGTTAGAGAGAAAGTGATGTGCGTACATAAGATATTTCTTGCAAACTCTTTGGCTGCAGATATGCAAACACTGATCATGTTTGTAATTCCTGCAATCATAATTAATATCTGACTTATTTACTCATTTTTCAATCTTGCAGAGTTTTAAATAAAAATATTTAATAATTGGTGTCAAGTAGGAGGTTTTCAAACGTTCCTGTAACTTACAACGAAATTGAGGTATTCTAGTAATAAAAATGAAAATATAATACATATTTATTTATTTCCTTTCCTTCGCTTCCTTGATGTTACAAACAAATGAAATTATTAGAATACATTTACATTTATTCATTTGGCAGACACTTTTAACTAAACCGAATGAGTAAACCGGGGAACCGAATGAGTAAAGGTTTTTGCAAGCGATTTGGTGCCTCGCTGTGGTGGAACAACCAGGACCTGTAGACCTGGAGCAGTGGGTTAAGGCAAAGCTGGTGAAATTGCTGTTACCGTTCTGAAGGCCAGTGTTAGCGTGTCCCTACCATCCATACCTAGTGCAATATTTCAAAATTATTAGAAGGGCTCTAAAGAATAGTTTGGAAAAATGGCTTAAGCCCATTTTATCATGCATTGGACAGGTGTCCATCATCTTCTTGTCACAGAATCGTAGATGACTTTCTGAGTTGTGCACAGCTCATAGTTCAATAACACTCTTCAATGACAGCGTCAGCTTCAGTAGCCTTCATGGCTGAGATAAGATCTTCGAAGATGTATTTATTTCAATTTGACCAAGGTTACATTAGACCTCAGCCATAATGTGATCAGCAATGTCAGAAATGCATTCTCAATAAAAATTGTGGCATGCATGTTATTAATAAAAGAACTGATGATTTTCTTTTTTACTAGCATGTTCAGCAGACAAAGGCATGTGCTACACACTTTCAGTTTGCACATGTGTGGAAAGTAGCACCCTCTAGTTTGCTATGAGGAACTTTTGAATGATTTCTTTTAGAATATTTGTTCTGCTTTTTCCTGAAAAAAATAGACTTTTCTTTATTATTTATAGACATAAACGGGTACATATGTTTTATTGTAACACATTTAGTAACAGCTTGACTGTAGCCCATCATCACGTTTACCGTAACAAAACTCCATTAACACAAAACACTGTTAACACAACACCACCATGACTTTTGCGAATCCACAAATGTAAACTGTTTTCTAAAATCATCTCTCTTATAGAAATCGGGCAAAGAAGTTTAGCAAACTGACACCGCACGTCTGACATCTCAGAGACATACCTGAGGTCCTGGATTCCAGCAATGCATAAAGTTTTTCCAAAGTCCTCACACCTTCGGTATAACAGTATTCCAATGTGGCAGTAAAACTATTAGCTTTTCGTCCATAATGAACTCTAAAATTCTAACAAAAAAGCTAACGTTGACAGTTCAGAGCATGCTCATGACTGTAGAGAGTTGTAAGGCTTATTCCCTGAGGAATCAGGTTCATCATCTCCTCCCCAATTCTGATGACATTGTCCCTCCCTCTAAACTCCTCCCCCCCACCCTAAACTCAGCCCAACACCCAGAAGCAATCAGCCACAGATTGGAGGCGTTTTTGTGTTTCTTTTCTTCCCCTCCCCTCTTTCTGTCTCTTTCTGTGTCCTTGTCTTTCTTTCTGTTTGTATTGGATTTTGGGCGAGGTAGAGCTCCAGCGCTGTCCCACAAAGTTAAAACTATCCTGTTTAAGGTAAATACACAGCTCAGATAAAATAGCTGCTTCTAAAGTTGGTGGACAACATTTCAAAACAGATTTAGGAAAGTGTCTGAGTGTGTCTGAGTAACTACTAAGCTAAACACAAAACTGCTCCAACTGATACCAGAAGGCAATTAGACATTCTTAGTACTCGCGCTACTGCTAACAGCCTGAAGCACATGGTCTTTGTCTAATTGTTATGTAAACAGAGATCGCTGTTCACATTCAGACCTACTGTAAAGTGTTGCAGTGAAGATCAGCACCTCCTTAAATGTGGAGAAAATTTTCTCCACTTTAAAAGTTCTCCAACTGTTGATCTAGCAGACTATTCATTATGGAGACCCAAAACGACTCCAGTACTGTACATTGAGGTACGACAGCACTTTTTCATCCCGCCACCAACCGAAGATGACGTAAACAGACCCCACGCATGGTGCCAAGACCTGCCATGGAGCGAGGGAGGATGCGCACATGGACCCAGCCAGCAAGGGAGCAGGCATGGCCCACAAATAAGACCCAACAGACGGTGGGCACCGGGCCACTGGCAGCAGGTGGACTTTGCGGTGCACTTTGAAGATGAAGTGAAAAATGTAGAAGCCTAAGGCTACGAGAGGAAAATTTAGAGAGATAGCCACCTGCAGCTCTATTTCACAATGTTTTCATTTTGGATAGTTTTGGATTATGAAGGGATTATTCTTGTTTTCTTATCAGTATTTTTAGCGAACCGTAATAACATCCTGTTCCTTTACATTTTTCCACTGATGTGAGTCTATATCATATCTTGGTAATGCATCAGTCATCACTTACTGTACACGAAATACACTAAATTAATCTCTTTAATCCAAATACTCACAAGATGAAAGATACTGTATGAAGTGTATTTTAAGGAGCATCGTCTGTGTTTGACAGAGACGCAAAGGTTTGAGTGACATCCCTGTTTTGTCTGCTTCCCTGTCTTATAATGTGTTGACCTTTCCTCGTTGTGTGCTTTTCGCATTCTCTGTGTGTCTTCTTTTGCTTTTTTCAGTCAGAGGGACATGAAAGAGTAATATGATACATGTCATTGTATTAAAATATACTTGCATTTTCAGTATTATAATTTTTGCCTTGTTTTACATTAAAAAGGAAAACTTCAAGCTATATATACTTGAAAACAGAATTGTGAGATAAGATTCATTTTCAATGAATTTTCATAGTATGTATTTCATATATTTTTGTATGTATTGTCTTTTAAGATTGTCTATTGAATATTTTATTGAGGAAAAGACAATACTGTGAATGTAAATGTAAAATTTATTGATGAAATGAATGAATGAAATGATTTTGTAGTTTGAATTTTTTATTTCATACATTCTTCATCTTTTAAATGTTTTGTTACAGAATTCTGGATTTATGAGTTGTTAATTAATGAATGCAATAAATCATGTTAAGAATGTAGAAAAAATCAACCTCGAATTGAAAACTTTAATTTCTACCTAAATCATTATTACATCAAATTGTCTATTTGCAACCAATTTAACATAAAGTTGAAAATATGTAAACTTTTCAAATCAAATAAACAAGACAGGAATTATTTTGTGCAATGCAAGTTAAATGCATGGAAAAAAGTCACAGTGATATAAAGTTACAAGATGGCAATGACGGACCATCCAGTAACGCAAAACACTGTGCCTTGCAGTAACCAACAATGAAAACCAAAACTTGAGAACTCAAATGAAAACTTTGAGTTCAAATTTCTATTACTTTTTTCGTGCCCTCCAGAAAAGATAATTCATAACCTCATATTCATAATAAAATCTTAAAATGAATACAACATAACAGTAGGCCTATACATAATCTAGCAAACAAACAATTTGTATTGACACTAATATTTGCAATATTCGGAGTAATAATCAAACACAGCCGAAAGAGAAAGTACTATTAACCGTTGGTTCCCATGATAGTTCACGGGCTGGCTGACAGCCCAGGGCTGCGTTTCCCGAACAACGACATATAGCTCGCTGGTTAACCATCATAGTATGATGGATCATTGGGGAAATTAATGATGTAGTTACGACTGTCTCCCGAAACCGTGGTAACTCTGTCGGAGATCAATCATTTGAACCAAGTTGGTTCAGCAATCTAGTTGATGATGCCACACAGGTGGTGGAGTAATGACGTCTACTAATAAATACGTTCAGATCAAAATAATGTCAAATTCTTGCTGTAAATAACATACATTGCATTCAAGGACTACTTTTGTTGTTCTATTTTTGGTATCTGTTGTTTTATTTCACGATATTTAAATAATTTAAGTGTCCTCCTACATCATTCCGCCCAGGGATTCCCCAGGGTCATAGAGCAATCAGGTCATGCGCATGCGCACTTTTCAAACAACAGCCCTTTTATTTTCTTGACAAACTAAAAGATGTAAAATTGAATTTGTATATATTTAGAATGATGGATATGGAATGCACTGCTTGTTGCTTGCTTTGATCAAAAGCTTGTTGCATGTAAGTCTACATGTCATAATAATAAGGAACTATGCTTCTAACCACAGCTCTAGACCTGTAGTTCCAATGACACAACTTTGCGATGCTGCTTGCGATTGATCGTTGGAACGATGGTTTTGGGAAACACTTAAATCGTTGAACTATCCTGGAACGACGGAACTTGCGACCATAGTTGGCTAACGATGCTTTTGGGAAACGCACCCCTGGGCCTTGGTCTGTCAAAGTGATGAACAGACGATTGACTGAAATTCACAGCTGTCTGCAGCATGTAAACAGTGTTCTGCACTCAATGACCACATGGCTGACAGACGTGAATAAACTCTTCAAATGTGTTTACACAGAGATCAGTAAGTGTCCAGTCTTCATCAACAAATTCAGTAATGGTCCCTTGAGGGCTATAATAATTAAATTCCCAAGTCAAAACAAACTTTGACAAATGTTGTTTTCATTTATAGTAAACACTGATTAAAGTTTGTCATCAGTTTTTTACATCACAAGTGGGAATTGGTTCACAACTAAGATATATTTCGTTTCACGTTTGTTTCAGGACATCAAGAACTAGTGGAGGTGTTTTCTGATGTTCAAACTGTGCTTACAAGCACAATAACCGATGACAGATGCTCATAACATTAGTTTGCTACTTGAAAAACCTGCCAAAAGTCGTTATGAAACAAACAAAGGGAAACACCACAATTCAATGAAAAACATTGTGCAATGTCAAATTATTCAATTGTATGCAAACACGACAACTTTCCTGCCTCTACTGAGTGTCCCTTTTTTAACCAAAAAAGAAGAGGCTGTCAAATCGCATCCAGAATAAAAGTTTGTGTTTACATAATATATGTCTATGAACTGTGCATATTTATAAACACATACAGTATATGTATATACTATATTTAGTGTTTATATTTACCAACAATTTTAATTAAATAATTAAATTAATTAAGCAATTAATCATTTGACAGCCCTAAAAAAAGTTAAATTTAAATTTTTACCACATAGTATTAAATTGATTTAAAACAAATGTGTCCAGTATACGGTTTCAGTGGCAACAACACAAACAAACATTATGTGGCCCAAACTTAACTTCTGATAGACCTCCGCCAAAAATCAACAACTATTAAGTAGTTTTATTGTAATTTAACACAATTAATATACAATAAAATAATAATATAAATTAACATTAATATAAATTAACTATAAAATAAATTGTTATATTATAACCAAACACAGACCGGAAGTTAACTTTGGGCCAGGTGTATGGGGTGGTCTGGAAATCTGGGGTTCCGGGAGTTTTCCCTGTGGGCCGCTAACGTATAGGGCCGGAACGGAAGCTTGGGCCGCTCAGACAGATGTATTATAAATGCGAATGCACGCAACTGAATGCAGAAGACACGTATGCATGCCCCATCCCCCCCCGGTCGACAGACCTAACCATGCACCCCACCCCCGTTGACAGAAATGGTGGAAGGGCCGATGTGGGCCAAAAAAGCCAGGGCCAATTTTTCTTCCCAGTCCAGCCCTGGATGAAATCATATATACAGAATATACTTGGAATAAGATGCTATACGCAAGATTAGTTA